>NC_056522.1:251249175-251289581 GCF_019175285.1 Sceloporus undulatus
GCTAGGGCTTGGGAGGAAGCGTCCTCCAAGCCCCAGCCAGGCCTGGGAGGACTCCGCGATCGCAGAGCCCCATCCAGGGCCTGGCTAGGGCTTGGGAGGAAGTGTCCTCCAAGCCCCATCCAGGCCTGGGAGGACTCCGCGATAGCGTAGCCCCATCCAGGGCCTGGCTAGGGCTTGGGAGGAAGCGTCCTCCAAGCCCCAGCCAGGCCTGGGAGGACTCCGCGATCGCAGAGCCCCATCCAGGGCCTGGCTAGGGCTTGGGAGGAAGTGTCCTCCAAGCCCCATCCAGGCCTGGGAGGACTCCGCGATAGCGTAGCCCCATCCAGGGCCTGGCTAGGGCTTGGGAGGAAGCGTCCTCCAAGCCCCAGCTAGGCCTGGGAGGACTCCGCGATTGTGGAGCCCCATCCAGGGCCTTGCGGGGGGGAATCCCGGGGGAATCCCCCGCCTCCCCGCGCGCCCGCGCCACCTTCCCCCGCCTCCTCTCCTCCTCCCTGCGCAGAGGAGATGCTGCCTCCTTCCACCTTCGCCTCCTCCGCGTGGCCTGGGGGAGAGGGGGCGGAGGAGGAGGGTGGCGCAGGCACGTGGGGAGGCACTGCCTCCAGCTTCGCCTCCTGCGCCCCAGGCAGGCCTCGCTGCCCTCCTCTTCCTCCCCGCCTCCCCGAGGTGGAGGAGGAGGGCAGCGAGGCCTGCCAGGGTCGCAGCAACCCAGGCTGCAACCGGGGGGCTCCCGGTTTTGGGGCTGCACCCGTGCCGGGAGGGGCCCGGGGCCCCCAAAATCAGGAAGTTCCCGGTTGCAGCCGGGTTATGGCAAGCCTAGAGGAGAGAGCCCACTCCTACTTTTGAAGCCATTATATGATCAGGAATGCTCAGATAAGACCCACTAGCCAATTTCTCTGTCCTCATATAAGCTGATTGAGGTTAAGTTACACTGTCCTGTTGCAGTCAATAAGGCATTACAAAGCCTAGGCATACACAAATAGTGCTTTGTTCAGATTATGAGTATGCCCACATTTTTATCCTCTAGGGTGGGTCTTCTGTCTGTACACATCCACACAGATACATCTCATGGGAACATGGAAGAGGGCTTTCTTTGTGGCTGGTCTCAGCCTCTGGAGGCTAGAACTCCCTTTCAAGAGAGTTAAGACTGGCACCCTCCTTGCTATCTTTCCACAAGCAGTTAAAGACTTTTTATAAAAAATTCAGCTGTCTTTTCAAGATTAACTGTTCATACCACTTTAACTGTCATGATTCCATCCTACAGGATCCATGTAGCATGATCACTAATGTATGGCTATATTGGTTAAGGGATTTTGGGAATCATAGTCCAGAAAGTAGGAGTTAAGACATACTGAAGCTACAGAACAAATTTAAGTGTAAGATCCTGTCGAATTCTTATACCGAGAGTGAGCCTGATGGCCATAAGTAGGAAATGACAGCACCACAGTATGCAAACATCTTCAAGACTGACATGGAACAACACTTCTCCACCACATGCTGCCAGAAACCTCTCTTCTACCTACAATTTCTTGGTGACATCTTTGTCTTTTGGCTGCATGGAAAGCAATCACTTAAGAAGTTCCACCAGTGTGTCTTTTGTTGTGCTAGAAAAATCCATTTGGCAAACACTTTTATAACTGTCTCCCTTGGGAAGAGAACAGAAGTGCTATGACAGCATGTGGAGAGGCAAGGAGAAAACCGCTACTCTTCTACTCCATTTTAGTTTTCTTTTATCATGCTATAAGGCTCATTAACTCAAAACTCTTGGATCAATAACAGGCATTTCACAAACTACGATACTCATCTAAAGAGGTGAAGAAACAAATCAACAAGTTAAGATTAATACCCAGGAACCATCTATTATAAGACAGACCAAAACCACAAAGTGACAGAATACCCATAGTGATCACCTACACCTGAGATCACTCAAATGCATAATCAGTGTGCTACAACCAGTTCTGGAGAATAACACAGCCCTTTCACAAGCTCTGGGAGGCTGGCCTTTATTGGCCTACAGATAGCCTCCAAATCTTAAACAGCTCACTCACAACAGGATACATAACATGAATGGTGATATAGGGATGACACCCTGCCACAAACCCAGATGCCAACTTTGCTGAAAGGCCCAGTAACATCACCCACAACATCTGAGACACATTTACTTGTTCTTCTTCCAACATAATATATGCCATCTTATGCTAACAATGTCCCTCTACACTCTACATTGGACAGTCTCTATGCAAGAGGATTAACAGACACAAATCTGACACAGGAAATGGCAATGCCAAAAAACCAGTTGTAGAACATTTCAACCTTTCTGGACATAGAGTATGGGATTTACAGGTTACAGTCCTTGAAGAAGAAGGAAGAAGGAAATAACAAAGGAAGAACAAAGACACTGGCTTCATGGTGCACCACAAAGAAGTGTCCTCCCTACTGCACATAAAACAAAAGGAATCTTCTCAGAGAGAGTTTTGAATCAAGTGAAACTGACTTTTGCTAAACAGATGTATCACTTTCACATATCAGTACTAACTGATCACTGTAAAGATCTGAAAGACCTGTATTACCTCACCCGGTGCTTTGAAAATTTAGGGGCAAGGGACATGATTTGCATCTTTCTAGATTCTGTTGCATTCTGTCCCACTCCCACAACTGTACAAATATGCTTTATACCTAAGGCCTTATGCCACTCATTACTGCATCTGAAAAAGTGGGTTTGTATCCATGAAAGCTCACATTAAAATAGAAACCAATTAATCTTAAAGGTGTTGCCCACGTTGCTTTTTTCTCCTGTTCCCTTCCTTCTTTTTTAAAAAATTAAACAACCAATGTCTCCTTGAGTTCACTCAGTAGATAAAATCTAGTTAATCTAACCTTACACTTGATGTTAACAGTTTCTCTGGAGTCATGTTAAGTGTGGCAAATAATAGAGGAGTCACCTCATCCATGACTCCTCAGAGGTATGTGGAGTAGCAACTGAGTTTCTGGGAAAGAAAAAGATTCAGGGACCCAATCTATTTCCTGAGCAGAGTAGGGAAGGACTATTGCTATATATTTTCTTAACTTATTTATGGTTGGTAAACTTCAAGCAGTTTGGGAGACCTTTACTGCACTAAATATTCTGAGTGGTACCTATATTACTTCATTTATTGACCAGCCTGTCAATGGTTTTCTCCAAGGAATCCTAGGAAATGTTGTTTAGTGGCAATTTTCTGTTGGTCCCTCAGTCCCCTCCAGAGGATTACAGTTAGCAGGTTTCTTATAGATCAGCATCCAGCATGTTACAATGGTCAGCCTAATGTCACTCACCAGCAGGGCAAGAAGGTGAGGACATTTTTCTTGTTTTTGCCCACAAGTGCCAGCAGTAATTTGGTACTACTGCCTTTGAACATGGAAGATGCATTTGGTTCTTGTTGGGGATAACAACTGTTTGACAATGGAGGGGATCTCTTTTGTCCCAGGGCTTCCTTCAAGGTGAGCTTGTGAAGGAGCAGTCAAGTCCTAGGCAATGCCCAGCAGCAGAGGCACTGGTGCTCACAAATTTTTGACACCAAAGTCCCACGATCTCTGCCTCTTTTTACTTTTTTGATACTGTTTTGAACTACAGTTTCCAGCACCTATCTATACACATATTTACATAACAATTCTATAGGAAAACGGGACACAGGATCATTTTCGTGGTGAATTTGGGATGACTGTGGTGAAACATGCAAGACATTCCTGTTCTTCTGGGTGAATCTTTCAAATGTGACAGACTCTCATCTGTTCAGGACTTGCTGGTGTATAGAATAAAGGGTCCAAGGAGTGGGATGTCTGTTCATCTTCTTCTGAGTTTCCATCTAGGAAAAACAGAAAGCCACCTGCTCCTGCCTTCTAAATCACTTGCAAAATGGCAAGAACTCAGGTGTCTTCTTCTCTACCTCTGGTTTAGTGCCTCCCAAGGTCCTTGTGATAGAAGATCTGATAGGAGAAAGGCAGCAGAGCTTGGAGAAGTTATTTTTTTGGACTAAGGTTTCTAGCATACCCCCTTCCAGCCAGTATGGTGGCTGGAAGACCCTGGGAGGTGTAATCTCCCTCCCCCCCAAAAGGTAATACTTCCAGGTTCTGGGATCTAGAACTAGATGGGTGTGGTCCTTAATGTAGTGGCAGTTTGGGAGCAGGAGAAGGATCTGTTTGTGTGTAGGGCTTTCCCCTGGTATTTCCCTCCTGATGAAGATCTGGACTCTGTGTGAGTGGCTGTGGTAACTTTACCCTGTGAGCATTGCCCAGCCTCCTTGGCGGTACCTTACCTCTAAGGCGGTAATGGTCTGGATGAGGGAAAACTGATTAAAGTTGAATCCAGATAAGATGGAGGTACTTGCTATAGGAAACACGAACCTGGGTATGGAGATATGGTCACCATTCCTAGACGGGGTCACACTTCCCCGAAAGGACTGTGTTCATAGTTTGAGAGTGCTCCTGGACTCGTCCATTCAGTTGACAGCTCATATAGATGTGACAGCCAGGAGCGCTTATTATCAGCTTCGGCTGATATGCCAACTATGACCCTACCTGGTGCTGGGTGACCTAGAAACAGTAGTACATGCTCTGGTAACCTCTTGATTGGACTTCTGCAATGTGCTCTACATGGGGCTACCCTTGTACCAAACTTGGAAATTTCAGTTAATCCAAAACATGGCAGCCGGGTTGGTTGCCGGAAAATCAAGAGGTGACCATAATTCCAGTTCTGAAATCTTTACACTGGCTGCCAATTAGTTTCTGGGCACAGTACAAGGTGTTGGTAATCACCTTTAAAACCCTGCATGGCTTAGGTGCAGCTTACTTAAAGGAACGTCTCCTTCCATACAATCCACTCTGCACACTCTGGTCTTCTGAGACAAATTTACTACAGACTAAGAAGACCAGACTTGCTGTAGTTACCCAGAAGACCTTCTCATCGGCCGCTCCTAGACTGTGGAATGACCTACCGGGGGAGATCCATCACCTAACATCTCTTGAGGCCTTTAAAAAAGCCACTGAGACAGATCTCTTCCGGTGGGCATTCCCAGACTAATACATGGGCCCTCTCCACTGTCCCACAGCTATGCCTCCTTGACTCTCCCTTAAACCGCCTCATTGCAATGGGGAGTAAATTTTACTGTAATTTTAATTGCGATTTTAATAACTGATTTTTATGCTGTTCTATTTTAAATTGTGGATTAGGGATTGTGTTATTATTTTACTATGTTTTATTTTGATTGTAACCTGCCCTGATCCTGATTTATGGCCCACGAATAATAAATAATTATTATTATTATTATTTTACCTACCCTCTTGCCTTGAGGGTGGTCACATGTCCTCTCAAGTCTTCCAAGTTGGGAAAGAAAGGAAGAAAGGAGGGAGGGAGGACAAAGAAAGGAAAGAAGGAAGGGAGGAAGGGAGGAGAAAGAAAAGAAGGAAGGAAAGAAAAGAGGAAGGAAGGAAAGGAAGGAAGGAAGAAAAGGGGAGGGAGAGAAGGAAGGGAAGAAAAAAGGGGAAGGAAGGAAGGAAGGAAGGAAGGAAAAGTCCTTTTCAAATGCCTTGATTGGTAACAAGGGGGTTGCCCTGCCCTGCCAGGCTTGGCTGAGGGGGGGGGGAGGGAGCCTTCCTGTGGCCCCTCCCGGCCTCCTCCTTCAAAGCCCTCCCTCTCCCCCCGCCGCCTGCGCTGTCATTCTCTCGGGCGGCAGAGGCAGCCTCCTTCCCTCCCTCCCTGGGAGGATGCCCCTTCCTCCTCCTCCTCCTCCTCCTCCTCCTCCTGCTCCTTTCCTCTCTGCTCGGGGCCCAGCAGCAGCCCTGCCTCGTCTCCCCGCCTCCTCCTCCTCCGCCGCCGCCGCATCGCGCTGACCTTCTTGGGCGGAGGAAGGAGCCCAGGCGGTCTGCGGGGAGAGGGCTGCTGGGGAGGGGGACATGAAGAAGATCTGGGTGAAGAAGCGACTCCAGGTAATGGAGCAGCAGAGGGGGCAGGAGAGGAGGGGGAAGAAGGCACACATCTGGAAGCGGTGCCAGGGCAGAAGAGGGGGAGAGCGGGGGGAGGAGAAGGCGAGGGTGCCCACCTTGGCTTGCTTCTGGGGCCCCGGGGGGGGGGGGGGGGGGGGGGGAGGAGGCGCCGGCCAAGAGGGCTCTCCCGTCCCGAGCCTGAAAACGCTCCAGCCTCGGACTGGCCCCTCTGGCTTGGATGGGGCCGAGAGAGGGCCCAGGAGCAGGGGCTGCGGCCAGGATGCCCAGGGGAGCCCCTCTGCGTCACTCAGTCAGCCCCTGGCCCCACCAGCAGCCCGGATCCTCCTGGCAGCCAGGGCACTCGGGGCCTCCCTCCAGAAGGGCACGGGGCCCTTAGCACCTGCCCTTCCTTCCTCCCCTCTAGCATCTCCTTCCCTCTGCATCTGCCTCCTTTCTCCTGTCCCTCTCCAGACCCACCTCCCTTCTTCTCAGGGGAGCAGCTAGGATGGAAGCAAGCAAGCAGGGATGCTCAGAGCATCATCGACAGAAGAGACAGACCCCGAGGGCCATCCAGGCCAAGCCCATGCTGCCCTGCAGGAACTCACAGTCCAAAGCGCCCCCACATCCCCATGTTGTGGTGGATAAGCCCAGGGTGCCCCCCCATGTCCTCCCCACTGAAAAGGGCAAGGCAACACAAAACGGAGGGCATTCCAGGGAAAAAGAAGAAGAAGAAAGAAGGAGGACATGACCCAAGACAAGCTCAAAACCCTCCTATCATTGCAAATGCATGCTTCTTAAGTCATGCTGTTTTAGAAGAGAAGACTGGAATGTAGGACCTGTCCTGGAAAAGGAGGAGGTCTGGCCACCGTGGGATGAACACCAGGAAGGGCTCTCACTTCCTTCCTTGCTTATCAATTGCCCCCAGCAGCACCTGGCTGTCCCTGGTTGGAAAGAGTAGGCTGGGCAAGGTGGACTTGGGATCTGAAACACCCGGGCGCTTGTTGCCTTCTTGGGTGATACAGAGGCCTCTAGATAGAGCAGACAGATCTTCCCTCCTGTGACCACCTTAGGAGCTCCTCGGAAGAGCAGGGAGATGTGGCACCCCAAACTGGCAGGCAGAGAAAGGACTAACAGGCACTACAACTAGGTGGCTGTTACTATTTGTTTCTCTCCAACCTGTTTCTGAATGCAAGGAAGGCTGAACATGAGTGGAACATAACAGAGAAGGACAAACCCTGACTGATAGGGATGGCCAGGGGCCCAGGGAGATGTTTGGGTCCAGAATCTCAGGCAGATCACAGACACACACCCAGCCATGGCCAAGGATGCTCCATTCCTTTTATGCCAATTTACCTTAAAGCAGTCTCCAGTACTGCTGTCCAAAACACCTTGCTTGCCTAATTCTTGTCTCACGTACCAGATCTTATTTCATCTTTGTTGGTTATCCTAGTGCTAAGCATAGTGAGCAGGATGTCTGGTAGGTATTGGGGCACATTTACTGGGTTGCTCATACTATTCCCTATGTAATGAGGGTACATTTTGCTTGCCTCGGTGCCCATTTGGCTGGCATGCCAGTATCTGAGTAGCAAGCCAACTTTTAGTATGTGATCCTGGAACTAGGGCTTGCCCAATGCCATATGCCTGACTCAAGCAGATGCCAGCCAGGTACCCGTTAATGGCCCTTGATTGCATTTTCATTTCTTAATGGGGGAATTATCCATCAACAGCGCAGCTAATCTGTTCATATATCTTCCTGGCCTGGCATGCAGGCTTCCAGCCAACAGCAGCCTTATTGGGGGCAAGCTGCCTCCGTCAGAATACAAATCTACCTGGAGTAGATCAAATGCAGCTGGGAGCACTTACTTCTTTGGGGTCGAATTCCTTGGATCTGATAACTCCCTCCCAGATTGATGTACAGTGCAAAGGCAAAAGAAGAAAACAAGGCAATAGATTCTGTGTGTGTGTGTGCGCGTGTGTGCACTTGCATGTGTTTGTCTGGGTCTCTGTGTGTGTATACGTCCATCTCTGTTATGCCAGCAGCCTGTTTGACTAGCTCTCTCAGCCATCACAGATTGATGCTGTCACCTCTATTTATTGCTCCACAAGGTGTGCCACTTCACTATGAGTATTATGAAAGTCTAGCTGGTGGAGCAGATTTGCTGGTGGGAGATGGGGACAGCAGGGCTGCTGGGGATGAGATATGGTTGGCTTTGTACCTGAGCTGCTCTCTCTATGTGTGCACATGCATATGTGCTTACAAGCACAGATGTACAGCTTTTTTTTTTTCTGATGCTGAATTGAGATGACTGTCTTTCTTTGCTGGAGACCATGACTAATTTGTCCCCTGGGCAACCAATCACTTAGCAGGTTGGCTAGAGTTGAATCCCTGTGCAAATGAGCCTTTTCCACAGAAAGCTTGTGGAAGTCTTGGTTCCTGTTTAGAGCCACAGAGAGGAACATGATGATCGGGATCAGTGAAACCTATTTCCAGGGCAACATGGAAGCCTGCAGTTGTTATTGTGCTTGTGTGCACATGCATACATATACACGGGTTTACAACACAATTCTATAGGAAAATGGTGAATTTGGGGTGATTGTGGTGAAACATTAAAGATGTTCCTGTCCTTCTGTGCGGATCCTTCAACTGTGGCAGACTCTCATCATTTCAGGACTTGCTAGTATACAGTGTAATGAGGGTTCAAGCAGTGGGATGTCTACTCATCTTCATCAGAGATTCTACTTGGGAAAAACAGAAAGCCACCTGTTCCTGCCTTCTAAATCACTCGCAAAATGACAAGAACTCAGGTGTCTACTTCTCTACCCCTGGTTTTTGTCCCCCGCCCAAGGTCCTTGTACTACTTAGAAGCCCTGGAAGACCTGATGGGAGGAAAGCACCAGAGCTCAGAGAAGTTACTTTTTTGAACTACGGTTTCCAGCATCCCTCCCCCTTCCAGCCAGCATGGTGGCTGGAAGTTTCTGGAAGATGTAATCCAAAAAAGGTAACACTTCTGAGTTCTGGCATCTAGATCTAGATGGATATGGTCCTTCATGTAACAGTTTGGAAGCAGAAGCACTTGCTTGTGCATGTGGGCTTTCCCCTGGAATTTCCCTTCTGATGTGGATCTGGAGTCTCTGTGAGTAACTGTGGTGACTTTACCCTGTGAGCATTGCCCAGCCTCCTATTTTTCAACCTGTCTCTCCATCTTAGTCTCCTGCACCTGAGGTATAATGCTGTTTTCTTTCTTTTTTCTTTCCAGAAAGGTGGCCACTCACGGCGTTTTGGGCGCTTCACGCATGGTGCGTTGTATTACCTCTGCCCCTTCCTGCTTCAATTATAGTCATGGTGGGGAACACTAGCTGGGTAGTCAGATCTTCCATAGTTGAAGGCAGGAAAGCCTCAGTCAACAAATCCTCTGCTAACAAACCACTTTTGGTGTACACATAGCTAGAAGCAGATTAGTTCCTACTCTTGCCACTTTGTGAAAGAGATATGCCTTCCAGTGAGAGAGAAGAGGTCCCACCTACCAGGCTTGAATCTGTTGTTGTGAATCAGCTCCCCATACATAGCGATAGATCCACCAGGAGACTTAGGCCTGTTACAGACTGCCAAAATAAAGCTGCTTCGGGTCTCTTTGGAGGTATGCTATTTAAATGATGCATGGGACCTAAGAGTCCGGAGGTTGCGCCAAAGCCACACTCCATTCCTAAGCACTGGAGTGCAGCTTTGGTGCGGCTTCCGGATTCTTAGGATGCATGCATCATTTAAACAGCATACCTCCAAAGAGACCTGAAGCAGCTTTATTTTGGCAGTCTGTAACAGGCCTAAGATTGTATCCATACAACACAATAATAGCACTTTGATATCACTTTAACAGGAAAGCTCCATCCTATGGAATCCTGGGATCTGGAGTTTTGTGAGTTACTTAGCATTCTCAGCCAATGAAGTCTAGTTTTGTGGTTCAGGGGAATGTACTAGAGAATTTACCAAACTACAAATCTTAGGAGTCTGTATGATGAATAGCCATGGTAATTAGAATGATACCAAACAACTATAGCTGTGTAGTGTGGATATACCCCAGTTCTTTTAGGATGCTAAAAAAAGGTATACTGGAACTAAAGCATACATTATAGGCATGGAAATGCCAGCAGGTAGAATTTAGGCACCTGTGAAATTCTCTCTTCCACACCATTGTTAACTGATCATCTTTTTCCCATGGCAACCCTATTGTAATTTTATCTTCTTTGAGAGCTCTTGTTCCCTTCATTGGCCGCTGCTTTAACTGCCATGGTTCCAGCCAATCCATCCAGTGGAAACCTGGGATTTGTAGTTTGTTGTGGCAACAGAGATCTTTGACAGTGAAGGCTAAATATCTAATGAAACTATAAATTCCAAAAATCCTTAGCATTGAGCCATGGCATTTAAAGTGGTGCCAAACAGCTACAGTTTATCTCACTATGTTTCCATGTTTCTGCCTTGGGGAAAATTATACCTCTTCAAAGCTGGCAGCTCTGGTGTTCTTCAAACGATAGAAGCTCTGCACTTTTGGGAACAAGAAGATAAACCCAGCAAAGGGAGAAAGTGAAACCAGGTGCTATTGTGCTTTGGGCAGAGGTGGCTGAAGGCACTGTGTCAGTGGGATGTTCCAGGTTTCAGCCTAAACTTAGTCTGGATCTATCTAAAGTGCTGAAACTATTTTGGGGATAGGTTCAATAACCTGGACAATTCTTTTAAAGTTTGGACTAAAAGCCAGAAAGGATTTGCCACTCCACACTGGCTTGGAATCTACCAGATAGTACGGTCTTGGGTGTGTGTGAGGAATCTTCTCTCTCTGGGAAGAGGAAGAAGAGTCAAAAGCAATGACTTAAATGAGAAGTTTGCATTATTTTGTGCGAAATTCCAGCAGATGTACTAGGGTGACAGTTCTATTAAGACCAATCAAAAATTTTTTTTTTAATTTGTAAAGCTTTATTAGATTGGAAGGACTCAAAAGCTTACATGCTATTTTAGAACACCTAGGCTAGTTGTAAAAATGATACTGTCCTACTGTAGATTTCTGTAGGGTTTGTTTTCTTACAGGTTGATATAGCTACCTTTGCTTCTTGTGTAGGGTGACACTAAACTCCATGCATATTCAAAGAAACAAAATTGATAATTTGAACACAGAATAGTAAATTGTAAAATTGTATGCAGAGCTAGAGAAAGAGGGGGTGGGATTTACTATTTTAGATGTGGAGTTGGAATTCGTACTCTGTGGCCTGAATTCTTTTGTAATGTCACAACTAAGTAGATTCACCCATGGGTCTACTCTAGCCAGGACCAACAGAATTCAGGCCTCCCTCTCCTAATATCATAATGGATCCTGCTTATTCAGAGATGGTGTATTTTGGACTGTCTAATGTTGGGAACGGAATGCAGGAGTACACCCTCATTTTCATTCCCTGTTTGTGAGCTTCTTGACAGTAGAATGTTAGCTATTGTCAGAAGCAGAATAATGCAGTAAACTGACTTTGGTCAGATTCAGCAAGTTAAGTTTTATAGGGTGCAATCCTATATTCATTTTTGTGGGTGTCAGTCCTAATGAACTCAGTAGGGCTTACTTCTGAATAGACACATGTAAGGATTGCACTAACAGATCTACAAGGAGAGAAAAGCCACCACCTCAGGGATATTAGGTTTACTGTGTCCAAATGGCACTTCTCGAGGTTAGTTTCTTAGGCAAGGACACATATGTAGATGCTGCTGTTTGTAGTAGGAGGAGTGGGGGGGGGGGAAGGAGAGTACACTGTTCATAACAGTAATCCTGAACTAGGTTCTTAAAAATAAAAATAATAGCTCAGCAACAGCAGCTTCATTTATATACCGCTTCATACCACCTAACCAGTCTCTAAGCAGTTTACAATTGTAAGCTAATTGCCCCCATCAAACTGGATACTCATTTTAGCGACCTCGGAAGGATGCAAGCCTGACTTGAGCCTGAGCCCCTGGCTGGTATTGAACTCGCAACCTTATGGTTTGTGACTGAGTGGCTGCAGTACAGGCATTTAACCACTGAGCCACCAGTGCTAGTGGTTATTGGGAGAAATGCCTGTCACAACCCCCTCCTCCAGCCCAAGCTTCTGGGCCACTACCTTCACTGATTCATTTTTCGTTCAGTGAGCTCATGTTTATTATCTCTTGTTCTCTCCGTTTTTATGAGTTTTCAGGGGTTGCTGGGTTCCTCCACCATCAACCCCTGTCCTTCATTCAGAAGATGATGTTCTTCTGTCTTTATATGTGTATAAATGTGGCCGTTCTCCCTGGACAT
This sequence comes from Sceloporus undulatus, assembly GCF_019175285.1. Classification (NCBI taxonomy): domain Eukaryota; kingdom Metazoa; phylum Chordata; class Lepidosauria; order Squamata; family Phrynosomatidae; genus Sceloporus; species Sceloporus undulatus. The sequence continues at coordinate 251,261,436 of NC_056522.1, forward strand.
GCATCCTCCTAAATTTCTCTGGGTTTTACAGGCCAGCTAGATACTTCATTGTGTATTATGGTATTCATGAATCTGGGCTGGTTTGTATGGTAACACTTTGTTGACGTGTCTCTCTCTTTCTTGCTGCCCCTATGGAAGCGAAGTTTTCCGCTCCTGCAGAAAGCAAAGTTACGGTAGGAATCATGCTATATCATGCTTCCATTCCTTTACTCTCTCCTCTTTAGCCTACCACCATTTTCACTGGTTCTTTCTTTCTTTTCTCTTTCCACATACTCTTGCTGCTCTGTGGTCTAAATATGCGACCTCATAGTCTCCTAACAGTTTTTGGCATGTATCTTTGTGGGTTTGCGTGGGAGAGGATATCTTCTGTGTATCACTTTGCATTTATATATTTAAATATTATTTCAATTTAAACATTTTAAAAAAAAATAATTGTACAACAAGCTTTGTATGACATACCCATGGCTGCAGTACTACCCATTTCCAGCATCAGTTAATAATTGATGGTATCTTTGCAAATCTCAATATTAAGGCTGTTACTCTGTTGCCCATAGAGACAGATATTGAGGACCAAACCACATAGCTCAGTGTACCTATTTATCTCCCATGTTCTCTTTCATTGAACAAAAATAGGCCAAAGGAGGAACAGTTCGGGGAGCAGCAATTACACTTATACTCAGTCTTTTTTTTTATGTTAGCATTGTTCAGTAATTTTATTCCATTATAGTAGTATATCAGTGGTTTTAATTGTTGCTAGCTGATGTGAAAAAAGTAGAAGGATGGCATAGAACCTTTTGAATAGATATATTATTCTGCTAGAAATCATCCCCAACTAGCTCTTTGGTCCCCTTCACCACAGGGCAGCTTACAGGTACCCCAAAGGCTCACTTTCTGATTTGCAGTTGCATGGCCCTGTCTGCCACTGACTTTTCCTCAGCCACCCCCAGTGTCACTCAACACTTTCCCTGCTTTGTCTCTTATTTCTGCAGTAAAGGGTCCCACAGAAAGGAAATATGCAGCTTCCAAAAAACAAACAAAATGCTGTCCACACATAGGACCCACTGAGTAAGAAAAGGATGGATTCCAGGGCTCTGTAGTTTACCCATCCTCATGTGTCCCCTCAGTCTTTGACTCCAAAGACTTATTAATTTATATTTTTATTCTGCCCTTCTCTGGGAATGTGTAAGGACTCTTCTTTGCCCAACCTAAACTTGGAATAAAGACAAACAAAAAACCACCAAGAGAGAAGTGACCAGTGGGGTCCCACAGGGCTTTGTCCTGGGCCCAGTGCTATTCAACATCTTTATCAATGACTTGGATGACAGAATTGGGGGCATACTCATCAAATTTGCAGATGACACCAAATTAGGAGGAGTAGCTAATACCCCTGAGGACAGGATCAAAATCAGAATTACCTTAATAGATTAGAAAGGTGGGCCAAAGCTAACAAAATGAATTTCAACACAGAGAAATGTAAGGTTCTGCACTTAGGGTGGAAAAATGAAATGCACAGATATAGGATGGGTGACACCTGGCTGAATGAAACTACGTGTGAAAGGGATCTAGGAGTCCAAGTAGACCACAAATTGAACATGAGTCAACAGTGCATTGCGGCAGCTAACAAGGCCAATGCAATTTTAGGCTGCATCAATAGAAGTATAGTGTCTAGATAAGGGAAGTAATAGTTCCACTCTATTCTGCTTTGGTCAGGCCCCACCTGGAATATTGTGTCCAGTTCTGGGCACCACAATTTAAAAAGGATGTTGAGAAACTGGAGCCATGTGTTCAAAGGAGGGTGACTAAAATGGTGAAGGGTCTGAAAACCATGACCTATGAGGAACGAGCTGGGGATGTTTAGCCTGGAGAAGAGAAGGTTAAGAGGTGATATGATAGCCCTGTTTAAATATTTGAAGGGATGTCATGTTGAGGAGGGAGCAAGCTTGTTTTCTGCTGCTCCAGAGACTAGGACCCAGAGCAATGGATGCAAGCTACAGAAAAGATGATTCCCCTCAACAACCGTAGGGGACTTCCTTGAAAGTAAAGGGCTGTTCGACAGTGGAAAAAACAACTCCCTCGGAGTGTAGTGGAATCTCACTCCTTAGAGGTTTTTAAACAGAGGCTGGATGGCCATCTGTCGGGGATGCTTTGAATGAGATTTCCTGCATGTCAGGGGATTGGACTGGATGCCCCTTGCGGTCTCTTCCAACTCTATGATTCTATGATTCAAGCAGTGATACCTTTATTGCACAATATATTTGTTGCAATAAACTTGGAATAAGGATAGTTTGTAATAACTCTTAGAATCCTACTCATTCTCTGAGACAGATGTTGAACCAAGGAGCAAATTGCAAGTGGTATGTTGCATATAATTGTGTATAATTGTCCACTACAATTGGAAGCAGAAGAAAGGTAATGGTGGCAGGGATACTTAACCCCTTCCCTTACCCTACATTGTAAGATTTGAGGTAATCGCTTTGTATTGTTGGAAACTTGTGGGCCAACGTGGTGCCTTTCTCTTTCTCTCCAATACCTTCCTCTGAAAAATAACCTACAACACCTGATATTCATTGGTGGTCTCCCATCCACCAGAAGAAAAATCCAGCTGTTTCCTCTTTCTCTCTTTAATGTACTTTATGCCGTATGAATAAAGACAGAAGAATCGGTGGGTATGCTTGGGTAGGGAGTTGTTTATAAATGGAAGAATGTGTTGTCTGGACTCTACTATAGACATTTATAAATGAGGCCGGACAGTTTCACAATAAAAGCCTGATTTGGAAGCACCCTTGGTGTGTCTCTTAAACTGAGCCCTGGGGGTGGTACAGCAGTAATTATGCAAGAGAAATTCACCTGCCACTATTCTGCATAGGGCTTTGTTTTCAAGACACAGCTTATCTCCTTCTTCAGCTCAATAGTTTATTAGGCACTAATTAAAAATAGAAAGAATGGTGGTAATAAAGAATACAGAAAAATATTTGCAATAACTAACAGCTATTTATACAAGGTTTTCTTTATATGTTATGTTCTCTTAATAAAAACAGTAAAAAGAGACTATTTTGTCCTAAAAGATTCTGAATGCAGACTGCTCTGAGCCTTAAGGCATATTTCATATGCTTTGACATTTCTACCAGCTTCCCACAATTTAGCCAGCAATTCTTTTAGTGAGGGAGGGGAATACTCATGCAGTATTTTTGCTGCCAACATTTTAGCTGTGATTACTACGTGCCAGAGTCAAATGAGTTTGTCACATTGACTCATCAAAAAAACCTGAGCAACATCAGAAAAGGATAATGAATTACAGAGTAATGTAACATTAAAGCTATCTGTAAGGAGCAATTTCAACCCCAAAGGACTATATTTTTGGTTAGTGAAGATATTTTTTCTACTACTGGCATTTAAAGCATATATTGATTTCATTTTGTATATTTTGCTTATGTGATTAGGGATTAGTACAACTGATACAGATTCTTGTAGCAATTTTACTTGATGTTCACACATGGTAAAAAAAGCAGGGCCTTTCATATATATTATAACACATATATATGATCTGGGAAAGTGCTACCTTCATTGTCTTTTCCCCATCTAAACAGGAAGCTATTTCTAGACATGATTAGTTCTGTCTTCGCCTGTTTAGACTTCCAGCTATTTGGGCTAGCTAAATATCCTGATATTTCTAGCTGAAATGTTTAGTAAGCTGATTTCTTTAAAATGACTCAGTAATCATGTTAATCAGAAAATGTGATTAAATAGAAGAGCTCTTGTGATTTGCTTCCTGGTGTCTGTACCTCTCAAATCTGTGATTGAGATGCTCTTGAGCTTATCTGTTCCATAAGAAACTTCTCTCTCTCTCTCTCTCTCTCAAATACTGAGAACTGAATTTTCTAGATCTCACCAATCCTGTCTGAGTTATATATAAGAAATGGGATTGGGCATTCAGGGTGATAATGTAGGTTGACCTACCCTTCCCACCTTGTCCTTTCTTTTGTTTTAGACTCGGAGACGGGAGAAGATGATGCCAGCAGCACACAGGTGACCCAACGCAGCCAGCTCCAGGATGAGACAACTTATAGCTCCCCTACAGGTGAGCTGAAGTCAAACACGGGATGGAGAAATTGGGTTGTGAATGGAATTGACCTGAATCTCTATTTGAAAGTGAAGGTTTCTGGTAATGTCCTGGTTCTTTTTTTTTGTCCCTTCCCCCCATTCCACAGCCCCATCATAGCCTCATAATTGAATTCTGTAGGTTCCCCTGTTAGCTTGCCCTTGATTTTGTGTGGCAGTGGTGGTTGTGTCACACATAATACAATTCTTGTTTCCTGCTATGAGAGACCAAATTGGCTGCTGCTTCTTGGATCATTGCCTTAACACCTCTCACTTGGATTCCTGCAAGAGACTAAACTTTTAATGCAGATTGCAGCCGTAAATGCCTACATAGGTCACATTCTTTCTCACCATGAAAAAGGATTGCTGAATCTTTTGAGCAGGGACTACACTTCTCTTTTGGGCCTCAGTTCTGCTGGATCCTCTGCTTGAGAGTTTGCTCTTCCTGTTGTTGGCAGCTACCACTGGAACATAAGAATTACTGCTCCCTGGAGACACAGCTAGCATGAAAGCACCTTCTTCAGGAAGCAGGGCAAATATTAACTGAGGCAGAACATTAATTTAATAAAGAGGGTAAGTTTAGATCAAGGAAGGACTCAGCAAAGCATAAAGGGCATTAGATACTAAAGAAATAAAACTGAAAAACCATGGTCTTTTAACTACTGCAGGGGCGTAACATGGGGAGAATATATATGGCCACTTCAGATAGCTCTTAAGCACTGTCCTAAGGACAAAATGACAAGGTAAAGAGTGGGAAGAGACAGAGTGCTTGGACAATCACACAACCTAGCAATTCATTTTTAACAGGGGCTGCCATGTGAATAGAGCATGAATCTCACCCTTCCCAAACTTTTCTGAAAATAAATTTATTCTTCACTGTTAAAGATATTTCCCATCCATCCTTGCTCTAGAGAAGGAGTGGAAATCATATGGTGTTCCAAATATTGTCAACTCCCTCTCACCCCTCATCATCGGCTATGCTAGCTAAGGCTGAATGGAGCTGCTGTCCAACATCTGGAGTACTACACATAGCCCATCCTAGCACAGAATGTTTACTACAAGCTGGGTCATAGCCATGCAAGTACTAGTATAAAAGAGCTATATTTGCCTCTTTTATTATGTAAACAAGTGTGGGAAACCTTTGTCCCTCCAGATGTTTTTGGCTTCTGATTTCCATTAGTCTCAGCCAGCAAGGCCATAATTGTGAAGGATGATGGGAATTTAGTCCAACAACAGCTGGAAGGCCTTAGTCCCGTTCCACTCCCAGCCCAGCTGTAAAGTGCACATACATTGGCAGGCCCTTGTGTAATAATCAACGTAGGTATATCAGTTTTTTAGAAAGCCGTGTTCCAAAACTCCATCACATTCTAGGAGGAGCACAAAGTAGAATTTAGGAGAGAGGGCAGTATAGATAAAGAGACAAGGATAAAGCTATTGAAGGTCACTGAAGTTGGGGGTCATAGAACTGAAAAGTTACCTTTTGTCACTAGAATTATTGGAATTTCCCCAGTTATCATGGTCATTGGCTAGGCTAACCAGAAAAATCTGGGAGTTATAGTCTAAAATTAACTTACCTGAAGTATTGGGCGTAAGTACCCTAGAGGCACCAAATCCCACCTGATTTTGGAAGCTAAGCAGCATCAGCCCTAGTTAGTACTTAGATGGGAGACCACCAATGAACACCAGGTACTGTAGACCAGGTACAGAGGAAAGAACTGGCAAAAGCACCTCTGAGTATTCATTGCCTATGATACCCTATAAAATTCATTGGGTCACTGTAAATTGACAGGTGACTTGAAGGCCACTTACACACACGTGCACACACAGAGAAGTCTGTTTTATCTAGCACTTCACTGTTCTCCTGAATATACACATATAAGGAAATGAATAGTTCCCATATCCTCCTTTGAGGAAATGGACAGCAGTGCATCTATGGATGCTGTTGTCAGGTGTGCAAAACCTGACCCTTTCCCCTGACATTGGTTAAAACATGGTTGGTGGCTAATCCATAGTTATGGAATTCCTGCTCATTCCTTCAATAATCACTAAAGTCCAAGCTTATGCATTTTCCAGAGGCAGTATAAGATATTCCTGTTTGGACTGACTTTTAATAGCAAGATAATGCAATGGTGGTGTGATTCTGAGAAGTTATTTTTAAAATCACAAGTTCTTTTTAAATTCACATTTAATCAACCATTTCACTAATAAAAAGAATAACACTTGAGGTGGCTAAGAGACATCACTAAAAACAAATTGAACAATTGTTGCATTACTTCATGTTATTTCTGACATAGGCAACCCTAAGGTGAACATATCATGGTTTTTTTTTCAGCCAGACTTGTTCAGAGGAGGTTTGCCATTGCCTTCCCCTGAGGCTGAGAGCATGTGACTTGTCCAAGATTACCAAACAGATTTCATGGCTGAGATGGGAATCAAACCCTGAGTTGTAGTCCAACACTCAAACCATTATGTCACAATACTATATAAAATACACAATACACAATTAAAATAATTACACTAAGCAGTATGTACCAAAACAGTTTAAAGCGCAAGATTAAAGAGAGGCATCTTTGTGTCTTTTCTAAAATCGGCAAGAGTGGCAGTTGATCACAAGTGGGAGGAGGCTATATTCTACAATATGGGGGCAAAACAGTGTAAACCTGACTATTGTATTCAATTATGTTTTGTAGGTTCTGTTACCTGCCCTGAACCTTAGGGGACATGATGATACAAAAAGTGAAATAAATAAATAAATATCATATGCAAAATTCTTGAAAATGCATACAGGTTTAAAAATAATTTATGATGGCTGCCCAAAAGTGTTTGAGACTAATTTCAGCTATGCTTTTCCCTGCTAGAAGCCTTCAGTTTATTGACAAACAACTTTTAGCCATCTGCTTTTCTTTTAATGATCTCTTTCAATATGCATACTTTTGTCGTTACTGTATTTTGAAGTATGCAGTTTCGTTCACTTTCAGCATTTTTTTTTTTTTTGCTGAAGCTTGAACAAGTCCAACTATTCCATCATAAGAAAATATTTATTTTGGTCAACTCACACTACCGCTACTACTAAAACTACTAATTATAATGACGATAATAACAAATGACAACAATAGCAGTGGTGCTACTAAATTAGTTCCAGTTTTTAGACTAGGCAAAATAATTTCAAATGAGTTTTCCTTCAGTGCCTTACACAGCAGCGTGCTTTTGTAGACAGAATATTCCTCTCACCGGGTTTCATAGAATCATAGAATTCTTCCTGTTCATTCATTCAATAGGTAGTTTCAAAAGGTTGCTCTGGAAAAGGTACTCTCTGAAAAGCAGAACTTGGGGAATGAATGACAGATTCCAGAATCCCCAGCCATCATGGTCAGTAGTCATGTTCTCTTTCTCTGGAACATTCAGGGACTTTCAGTCCAAAAAGTAACATTTCTAAGTTCTGCTGAGAAGTAAATGAAATAAGGATCTATCCCATAAGTTCATTGGGAGGATAGAAAAAACAATGTGCTATGCACATTAGAAGAGGTATCATCATCACCCTACCCCTCCTCTTCCTCTTTATGGATAACCTGTCTTTTCACCAAAATTGAAACTCAAGGCAGCTTACAAATTAAAATGATTGCAATGTAATTAAAAACATACAGAGAGTAATAAAAAGACAGAAGATAGAATTAAACTATTAACAGTAATAAAACAATAAAAACTTGCAATAATAAAAAGCAGTTAAAAACAATACAGTTTAGAACATTACAGCATCCTGTTAAAACCCTTTCCTAAAAGCCTTCAGTTCTAAAAGCCTGTTGGAATAAAAAGTCTTCATCTCCTGTTGGAAGGGCAGCAAGGAGGAAGCTATTTTAGCCCAACCAGACAAGGAGTTCCAGAGTCTAGGGGCACCCACCAAGAAGGCTCCCTCTTGCATCCCCTTCTGAACTTGGGAAGGAGGTGAGAGTGAAAGAAGGGCTTCTCCTGAGGTTCTCAAAGCCCGGGCAAGCTCATATGGGGAGATACAGTCTTTCAGATAGTCTAGACCTAAGCTGTATCAATTGAATCAATTATATAACTGGAACAAGAAATAATTAATCTTCCTACTCCTGCTGCAAATACCTGACCTTGCAGACATTTTCTATATTATTGAATTTAGTAAACAACTAGGGGTTTTTTTTTCTTTTCCCCCCCCGTTCCTTTGTTCTTTCCAGCTGATCAATCCCAAGCTCAGGGGGTGGGGGCAGGGAGCTTATTCTTAGAACCTAGAGGCATGACCTTATGCTTATACGTGATATATTTAGTGGTGGTTAATTCCCTGAGAAACTGATATTGTAGAGCCTTGAGAATTAAGCAAGATCAGTAAAATTATTCAATACTACAAGCTATTCTGTGGACACCCTTGGAATGTTTCCGGTCACTCTGGTGGATGTACTGATCTGTGTTGTGCTGTCAGAGCTGGCCTAAGATGTTTAGGTGCCTAGGCAGAGCAGCAAATTTTGCCTCTCTTCAGTGGGGACTGGTGGTTCCCATGTCAGGTGAGGAGCTATCCAACGTGCTGAAGATATTAGCGGACCAGGGTTTTGCTTTTTGGATATCTTCTTTACAGTTCAGAATAAAACATGGAACAATTTTTAAAGTTTATTTTATTTAGAGTATTTATACCCCACTCTTCAGCCACAAAGATTCTCAGAGCAGTTTACAGGTGTCCCACCCTGTCATGGAAGCCATCAGTCTCAACTGTTCCACATCCAAGTGACAGGATTCAAAGCCAGACAAATTATTTTGACATAGGAGGTACAACAATTATTAAACAGCTGTTCCTATTTCTAAAAGCACATATACAATACAGTGGGCCCTTGGTGTCTGCTAGGGTTTAGTTCAAGAACCTCTGTGGATGCCAAAATCCATGGATGCTCAAATCCCATCATATACAATGGCATGTTAAAATTGTATCCCTTATATAAAATGGCAAAATCAAGGTTTGCTTTTTGGAATTTTTGGGAGGGCAGGGGGAGGGAGGATATTTTCAAGCTATAGATGGTTGAATCTGTGGATTCAGTATCTGTAGCTATGGAGGGTTGACTAATAGCTTCTATGACAACACAAATTTACTGCTTGTGGCACCCACCTCTTTTTGCCTAATGATAGGGTTGGCCTCTAGCCAGTCTTATCAATGCCTCTCAGTCCTAGCCCATTGCCCCAGTTTGATCATACAAGGGAAAGGGGCAAGTGTCCACTTGTCTCAGTTAGGTCTTGCTTGTGTTTCTGGCAGGGGAGTCAGACACGCTGGTGGATGCCTCCATGAAGACAACTCCGACCTCTGTGCCAGGCCTGTCCCAGACAGATGAGCACTCCAATTGGTCAGGGAGCCAAACCACGGTGTTGGAGAAGGATCCAGAGGCTGGCCCCACGGTGAGGGGACCCTACCTGCACCCCAGCATTCCAAGGCAAGCACCTGCCGAAGCCCGGCACCTGGGGGTGGAGCCGCTGGTACGGGCATCACGGGCGGAGCTGATTGGCGTGGCCCTGGGGTCCGAGGACAGCCTGTCTCTGGGGAGCAACCCCTACGGCAGCGCCTTCAGCCTGTACCGGGGCCGTGCCCTCTCCCTGCACGTGTAAGTAGCCATGGGGCTGTGGGGTAGGGTGCAGGGGCCATTGTGCTGGAACCTTCATTTCCCCCCAAAACCTCTCGGTCATAATCCTCCACAGATCCCCACACCGCTGAGTCATTGGTTCCAATGCCCAACTAAACCTCTCCTTGACCCTTTCTGTCATAGCATCTTCCATTCACTGTCCTCCCAGCCCACACTATCCTTTCATTACCTCCTCTGCTGTACTCCCCCCCCTATCACTTTCAAATCCTCTTGCCATCACTCTTTTAGGGTTTTGCTCAGATAATGATAGGTTACAGAGGGTAGGTATCTATCCCACTCTGGTCCAACGTAGTTTCCTCTATCAACATAGGAAGGAGAGTCCCCCAGCAAATTACGTTTTGGGTTTCCTGTCTTTCTTTGGTTCAGAGCTGACTCTACATGCCATAAGGTGTTAAGAAATCTTCAGGGTCATGTAGCTGAATCCAAGTGTTGCATCAAGAATGCCATCATAGGATATCACTTCTAACAGATACTGTTGCATTTTATTACAAGTGTATAAAGCACAGGACAGCTTCCTTTCTGTCTGAACTCAAGTGCAGTAGACCATGCTACTCAGAGAGTGGTGGTCCATGGACCAGTGCCGATTTGCAAGCCATCAGCTGCCAAGAAAGTTTCCAAGAAAGAAAGAAACAGTTATAATCAGTGGGTACCAACATGATGCTGGTCCCTGACACATCAGAAAACAAAAATAGCTGGTCCTATGAGAAGCCCAAGAAGCACTGCAATAGACTGCACTCTCCTAAATCACATGGCAGTAGTTGGTCAGGACTAGAAAAGAAATTGCTATGACCAGATGGTCATATACTCCCCCCCCCTGCCATATTCTCAGTTTGTCAAATACAAAAGTTATTTTCTTGAAATCAATGGAATGTAAAAGTGCTCTATCTAAGTTAGTTTAACTAACCTTCATTAATCTGATGGGGAATTGTCATTTCAGTTTGAGATACAAGCTATCCAGGATTGATTTGGTGGAGATAAAAGGGGATCAAGATATAACACAGTAAGGGGCAATGATTATCATGGACGTGAGCTGGCTCTCTTATGAGTCTCCCAGCAACTCCCATCAAAGCTTGGGTTTTACTCTGTATGGCCACAGGAAACAAAGAAGTTTTACCTTGTGTGATCTCAGCCCAAATATTATTGTCATCATCTACCTATTATTAAACCATTTCTGGCAGGCAGGCAGGCAAATGTGAAGACACCCCGAGAATATGGGAACAAGATCAGTTGTGGCTATGCAATCCTTATTCCTTAGGTTCAAGCAAATTGACTTTACTTTCTTCCTTCCCCCTCTTTTGGTTAATAAAGCAGAGTATACATTTAATAAACAAACCTTGGAAAGGGAGTGTTTAATGCAGTGTAGTAATCTCCAACTTGGCACCTCCCACATGTGTCAGGACTATGACTACCATTATCCTGCTGTCTGGAAATAGTGGGAGTGGTATTCAAGCATAACTGGAGCTCCCTGGTTAGGGAAAGCTGATGGAGATTTTATTAAGGAATGCCTCCCTTACCTAAGAGACACACACACATGCACAAAACCTTCCAGGCTTGGAAAGAGAGACCCGTTGCTGGTATTTAAGACGCTATTGCTGATTAAAGAAACTCAGATGCCGTGATAGTTTGCTCTCGTAGAAGTGCTTTGGTTACAGGCAGTGGATTTTGTAGTTAAATGAAGATGTATTATCAGAAATGTAGTGGGGGGGGGGGGTTTAAACCTGTAACCCCTCAAGAAGTGATACAATGCAGAGTGCCACAGCTCTTCCTCCCAAACCATATATATATAGATTCCCTTCAGCTCCTGAGCCATTAAGCAGGCTCTGCCCACACATTTTTATTTCTTTCTTCCTTGCAATAATGGGGAGTTTGACACCAGCATTTTTACTTAAAAGGAAAGCTGAGAGTCATCATGATCTGACAATGACAGCAAATCCCATGCTGAATTGCAGAGGCAGGAAGACTCTGGTGAGGATGTGATGGAGGCTGAGCATAGAGCAATGTGAGAATTGGGAGTCTCCTGGGGGAACTAGCAACACTTAGAGACCTTCCTCCCATTCTTTCCTGAGTTTGCTTTCCCTCCTCTTCTCCTCATGCTTATCATCAACACTGCCTTGCTGTTAATGAGTGAAAGAAAGGCTATTTATACATGACTAAATATACATGTGTACAGTTGTTACTCTATGTGTGCGTGTGTATGCATATGCGTGTGTGTGTGTGTGTGTGTGTGTGTGTTCACATGCATGTGTGTGCTGCTGAACATGCAGACCTATTTCTTGTCAAGGACTGAGTTGGCTGTGGAATGAGCGTGGGCGCCGGCTTATATGCACAGCTGAATTAGTTATTTGTGGCTGTAAGAAGAAGCATGTTTATGTATGCTGTGCAGGTTGCAGCTCTATACTCTCCTCTCCTTTCTGTTGCATTTCTGGCTGCACCAGGGACTCCCCCATGTCTATCCCACCTCTGCCCTGTCCTCAGGTCAGGCCAGTCTATACTAATCTATCACTAAATCACAGGCTGATTGCCCCCCCCCCCCAAATATTTCTTCCTTTATCATATTGTGGCTCCTTAGAGCAGTTCATTCATGAGGTAAGACCAGCAGTTGGATGCTGCCATCAAGAGGAACTGTCTTTCCCTGGATTTTGGACAAATAAACCTGGTTGATCCTTGTGGCCAATCTTGGAAACATAGAAGAGGAAGGGACAAAAGCCCCGGGTTTGAGACAACATCCAGTACTATGTAATTCAAACCAATATATGACATAGCAAAGGACTAAAAGTTGTAAATGGAGCAATTGCTCCAGGACACTCACAGCAAGTCAAACTGCATGTAACAGGAAAGGCAAAAGCAAACCAACAAAACCCCTCCTTGTGTGGAGTCACACACAAACACAATCACACACCACAAACAAATTTGCTGTGGGAAACTATTCTGCCCCATGTCAAGTCCCTGGCTCAGGATTGAGTAAATTCCCATGAATCATTCCTCCTCCTCCAGGAAGGAAGGGTCTCTTTGCTCTTTCTCCATCTTACATGGATAGTTTAACCCCAGGTACCATTGTGAGCAGCTAGTTTCATGGCCATAGTTGATTGTCCCTCTAGGTCTCCTCCCTTGGTCTCCTCCAGGGCTCACTTCCCTGGAATGATCAGGCTCTGCTGCCTTAGCAAACTTTGCCATGTCTCATTTTCCAACTACAGCAGTCTCCCCCATGGTGGGTACCGGAGGGATGAAGGCAACAGTAGAAGCAAAACCAGCACAGATACTCTCCACCCACCTGCACAGAAACCTCCCCTTCAGCGCCCAGTTTCCCCTCGAGCAGGGCAGTGCCCAGTCCAGCCACCTGGGACCAGCCGGGGCCCTGTGCCACCTGTGGCTCCCCGGAGAAAGCTACTGATGCCTCCTGAACTTCCAGACACAGCATCAGAGGAATTTGATGAAAAGCTGAAGCGCTCAAAGTCATCGGTCTACTCTCAGGCTGGCACAGGAGAGTCACGTCCTCAGACACCACTAAGCGAAGCTTCCAGTCGTGTGTCTGTCCTCCGCCCATCCCCCAAGCTGCCACGGTCAGGCTCCAAGATCTTTGACAAGCTCAAGTTTTTTGAGGAGCGGCGGAAAAGTCTGGAGCAGAATGAGAACCCTTTTGCAGGTCACACGTGGCTGCCCTTACGCAAGGCACGCTCCTTTGACCAGCCTGGCTTGGATGACACCAGCCCCTTCCTCTCCGCTGTCTCCCATGAGGACCTTCAGGCTGACAGTCGCTCGGAACTGGGTGGTGTGGCTTTTCGGCGCCAGGCCTTCCATCAGAAGGCAGCTTCCTTGGATGAACGTGGCCGCTTCTCCAACCGTGTGTATGACCTGGAGCACAAATTCACGGAGGAACTGGGCCGCATTAAACGTACGGTGTCACAGCAGCAGCTGCGCCGATCCCAGGAATTGTTCAGGTCCCCATCTCCTCGTGCTTCCACTGAGCCACCTGCCCCCAAGGTCCCACCACCACGGAAAATCAAACCGCTGAAGGCTTTGCCTCGTGTGGAGAATGCGCATGGTGTGCAGCAGCTGGTGTTGTCCAGTGTGGGGCTAGTGGGGGCCAGAGAAGAGTCCAAGGGGATACAGAAGCCTCTGTTGAGGAGTGGAGCCATATCAGAGCAGACAGCAGAACAGAGCAGATGTCAGAAGGAAAGTGCGCTAAATGGACAAGATCTGAGGCGGAAAGTGGAACAGTTCCCACTATCCCATGCAGTCCCATTGGGACAAAGGGACCTACTGCAGATTGGACCTCCAGATGGGAATGAGTGTGTAGATGGAGGCTCTGTGAACACAACAAAAGTGATTCATGAGGCGAAGGGTGCTTATGAAGTCTTGCATGCCCGGAAATGGGAGTCTGGTCAAGAAGATGGGCATTCTGTGTCCTGGGCCAAAACAGAACCAGGCACAGAAAGAGGCAAGGCAGGCAGAGAGTCTGAGAGAAAGACTGGGAAAGTGATAGAGAAAAAAGACAACCCCCTGCAGTCTCAGGAAGGCAAGAGCACACGGAACAGAGGCAAAGGTCGACGGACCCGACGGACTTCGCCTGAACCAGGTATGTAATAAGGAGGACTAAGGTCCCATGGGGAAGAACTTGGCAAGGTCAGGTGGTAACGCTCTCCTTTATGTCTTGGCAAAAATTCCAGACACTTCCCCACAAAAACTGAGAGGCCCCTCCGTGTTGTCCTCCCACCTCCCCAGTCTAAGTGACTTCCTTAAGATTCATTCCAGGACTGGATGAGCTTATGTGCTCCAGTTCAGGCCAGGTTTGTTTTCCTCTGTACTTCTGAAATGTCTTCTTTCCTAATCCATATCTGGGATGTGATCTCAGCCAGAGCCTGCCTTGAAGAATAGTTTGTGTATGAGTTGGGCATGGGATGTGGGGAATATTAGAAAAGCCAGGCTATGGAACTGTAGTGTCACAAACAGAGTGAGTGGCGAAGAAGTTCCCATGGGCTAAGGCTCAAAAAGATGGGGAAGGGACATGACAAGAAGGGAGAACTAAAATCTGAATCAATGAGGGGCTTGGGGTCAGATAAGGGCTTGGGAGGTGGGGCAGAGCCATTGTTTTCCCCATATCCTGCTTTGGATATCCACTTGTACTATCTACTCAGATGCCAGGCTTAAATCTATTTTTCTTGTGTGTTATTTGCACCTTAGCTATTTACTGTGCAAGGACAAATAGACATTAGCTGGCTGAATCTTGTTAGCTTTTCACTTTGAATAAGGATGAAAAATCTTGTGTCATTTTGGGTCCCTTGAGGTTGTGATTTGCTAACTCTTGGCAAAGGTGGCCTCTATGTCCCTTAGCTGTGTTTCCTTGATAAGTCAGACTTTGAAATACAGAAGTCACCTTGGAAATATGATGGCTAAAAGATAAGGGTCTTCCATTATGTTCTGTGAGGCTGTGATGTTCCAGAAAGAGGGACGTCTAGCAAGCCAGCTGCATCACCCACAAAGAATCTTTTCTTATCATTTCCAGTTGTGTCATCGAAGCAAGCATTAATGCTCTAACATACAAAAGGAGTAAGTGGATTGCTCCAGAATGAAGCTTCCATACACTCAGCCAACCAAGCACTATCTTATATAGATTCCAGATCTTTCATGCTTTATGAAGTCAGTCCTGTGAACTCTAATAACTTTTATAATCCCAAGGCCAGTTTTATGACAGTTGAATATATGTATCAAATGAAATAATAAATGCATCCCTCATTATTCTGGGGATGGAGACCAAGCATGAATGGTTGATCTGGTACTGGAAATCAGATGGTTACATTTTCTCAGGGTGCACAAGAACTCAAGGTTTTTTTTTCATTGTCTTCAGATAAGCACATGTGCACACACCCATTCTCTGTTGCAGACACACTTTCAGAGCATAGGAATTCTTTATTGGGAGGAAAGAGAGGAAGAATCAATATTCCAATGGTAATTGGACTAGAGTTCCATAGACAGAGGAAAGCAACCAGCCATCCAGAGACAAATGAAGTAATCTAAAGTATGTACATAAAACAAACACAGAGGTGTTGCCTACTATGGGGAAAGACCTACAGGCAAGCAACTATATTCAAGACAAAGAAATTGTCATATTCCAGAAGGCAGTGGTACAAATCCAGTGTTTGAAAAAAGTAAGCTCTGCTGGTTGGGAGATTATGGAGATTTTTGGAGTTGTAAACCAGATTAAATGGCATGTAATGTTGGAAATGGTCCTATAGATGCCCACAAGATATATTGTACTTCACTTAACAAGCCAGCTTATTGGGAGGGATGGCAACTACTGAGTTTTTGTCCCAAAATCCTGCCCTGCCAGTGTCAGAGCCTGATTTAGCAGCTACTGTGAAGGATAGTTAACAGGTGGGCACTCAGCCTGACCATTTCTTTTCACCCAGAGCAAGTTGCTCAAGAGTGATAAGCAGCCTTTGGGGCTTGGGCCTGATGCTGATTTGGCTGACTGAGTATGTAGTTACTGCCTAAATGGCACCTCTTGGAAAGCAGGCTTCCTGCTTTTCTGTTGCTGTAGTCAGTCTGAGCCCTGAGCTGAATTAAGACCTACCAAGCCATGCTGGTATGATTCGTCCCTCTCTCACACTGTCTCTTAGTGTAAATATTAACACAGAAAACTCCCATGCTCCCAACCTCATATGAGTGGTAGGTCTTTGAAAGTGCAGTGTCATGAATCCAAGGAATTCTCTATTTTGATCAATATGTTTCTTGCACAGACTGAGTCCTGGGTTGACTTTTAGCATGGAAAAACTAGAGTAGGTCAGTGGTGTCACTAGGATTGGTGTCACCTGGTGTGGTAACTCATGATCCTCCTTTGACCTCCTCCCATACGACACCATACAGAATACTTAGTAATGTTTTTTGTACTAATATTACTCATAAATTGTAATTCCTGTATATCACTGAATATAATGGTAATAGTTGTGACAGAAACAACTAGCAAAATTAAAATTATACCTTTAGATTACAATATTATACACACAACCTAAAACATATACATTGTTTTATGTGGTTAAAGTAAAAATTTGGTAAGATGTGATTTTAACACTTTTTTATTTTTCCATTTTTATTTTTGTTAAAAATTTGGGGTCTCTCCTTTCTCCTTCTACTGAGCCTTGCCCTACTCCTATATTCTCTTCAGTGTTTGAAAGGAACAGAGGGAAACACCACAGCCCATTTCTGCCAAAAGGTAGATGTTTGGGAACCAGTGGTGTCACCCTCCAAAGGGTGTCGCCTGGTATGGCCAGCACCTGTTTCCCCCCCCCCCCCACACACACCTCCTTTACAATGCCTCTGGAGTAGGCTAGCCAATTTTGATGCTTGCATCCTGACAGTGATGTTGGGCACAACAACAACAAAAGCAATAACCAGTAGATAGTTATCTCAGACATCAGTGCTTTTAGCCAACAAAACACATTATGTTTAGATTTCAAAATAGATGAAGGTGCTGAGAAATTATTCATTTTTGCAGATTAAAGAAACATAACTGATTACCTCTTACCAGAAAGTATCTCCAGGGAACGTTCAACCTAACAGCAAAATACAATGTCTATGGAATCTATGCTGGATGCATGCAGTTATTTTTTTTTAAAAAAAGATTACTCAGTCTGGTTGTCTGCACCTATAGTCTTTGTAGCTTTCCATAAAATAAAAGGAATACAATCTTGTCACTAATGGAGAGAGAATATAAAGGTATACTGTATATCCCTTTTCTGTTGGGATCTGAGGAATACAGTAAGTTCCTAGGAAAAAACAAGGTCTCCAAGTAGCCAGTAAATACAAGGCAGTGTTCAGCCTGTGAGAGCCAATGTGTCACAGTGGTTTGACCATTGAACTGTGACTCTGAACACCAGGGTTTGAATCCCTGCTCAGCCATGGAAACCCACTGGGTGACCTTGGGCAATTCACATACTCAGCCTCAGAAAACCCTGTGGTAGGTTCACTTTAGTCACCATGAGTTGGAAATGACTTGAAGACACACAACAAGTGCAACCTGTACAAAAGTTATTTGGTTCACAGCCTTCTGTTGTTACATATGGCAGGGAAATGTAGTATCTTAATAGCACACTAAGATTTTGTGCCAGGAAGACCTGCCCTTTGGACTACTGCAGAATCATTTATCCATTTACCTAGCCCATTTAATACCTTCCCCAGGGATTCTTGCATCAGACTAACTATTCCCATTTGTAGATAGGGACTGAAACTGAAATATGTGGATATGCCAAATAGCTGTTGCATCAGATGTCCAAATTACTGATGGAAAAGTAAGTAACCAACTTCTTATTTAAATAATCTGACCAATAAGCAATCATTAATTCACATTTATTACCTATGCCCATCTGTCCAGATTTAACTTTGTGGTTTTGTGAAGGTTTGAACAAATGAAATGGGAACCTCCCTCTTTAGGTCATCTTCAGAGGCTTGGTTATTGGCATCAAGGCAAGGAAATCTTTGCCACTTGGACTTAGCTAGGTAGCATCAGCTCAAGAATCCATTGTCATACAGTAAATCCTGCTGGGAACAGAACCAGTCCTAGACTCTCCACAGCTTTACTATGGAACATGGACTTCAGATTTAAACCCTTTCCTTCCCCACAGGTATTGCAAAGTCTATCTCTACTTGGTTTTCAGGCCACTAAATCTACCCATAGAGAGGACCTTTCTGCAGCTGTTTTTTTTCTTCCTCTTTCTCTGCAGAATCTTCTGATGATTCCTACATCTCAGCAGGCGAGGATCCACTGGAGGCACCCATCTTTGAGATTGGTATCCAGGATGTAACAGTCATAGCTGGAACTGAGGTGCTCTTCAAATGCATCATCACAGGCAATCCTTCCCCAGAAGGCAAGTGCTGGGGGCCCCTAGATTTCAGTGTGGATGGTGACCATGCATATGCAAAGATGGTGTGCCCAGGGGAGATCAGAGAATGATAGGTTAAGGTGGGCTATCTTGCTGCTGCCTCCATACAGATGTCTCAGCTTCTGCAGATTTAAGAAATCTCACCTCCATCTGTAATAGGAATATATCAATTCAGAGGTTGTGTAATTATGCTGCCTACTCTGTATCAATAAACACTGTTCTTTTTCAGCTTCTGTGCCGCTAAGTAACACATGACCAAAATTTTGTTGCAGAAAAAACAAGCAGACGAAGCTGTTTTATTTAACTTGTCCATTTTAAGTAGACAGTGACTTTTTTGCAGTGCATTTGATCTATCTCCCATCCCCAAAAACCTGTTGGGCTCTACTCCTTGTGCTCAGCCTAGTGTGTTTTGGGTTTTCCTACCTAATGCAAAGGCTTCAGGGTATACAAGTTAGTCTATTGTTGCAGCAAAAAATAAAGCAAAGCAAAACCCAATGAAACTGCCCCATTATCTCTTATTTCAGCTCATGCTTTCAATAATTATTTTTTATCCCTAAGGTAACTCAGAATGCTTGTTGTCCTGTGACAAAGTGTTCCCCCAACTCATGTATCACATCTTGTTATTTCCAAGAACTGGCACCCTTAATCTTTGAGTAGTTTTTTTCAGCAGCAAAACATGCTGAAGATTAGCCCACAACCCCCATTGTGCCAGTGAAATGTGGTCCCTTACTAGAACTGGCAAATAGCCCAGGGAAAATGACACTCATATATATGATAGAAATGTGTAGGTTTTTCTTTCCAGGGAATTCAGAAAAGGCAGCATTTATGTTTTCACACCCATCTGTTCCCAGCTGAACAGATACTCTATGGCTTTTACAGAACACCATAGATAAAATGGGCAGCTTCACTCGTATGTATGTGAGCGACCGAGTGGGGAAGTGTGATGTTTCCAACTGCTCTGATTTGTCATGTCCACTGGCATGTTTTCCACAGTGTCATGGCGAAAAGATGGTGTCCCCTTTCGGAGCAGTACCAAGCGACCCATCAAAGCGGAGGGAGAACGCCACACCCTGCTGGTCAGGAACGTCTGTGTGGCTGATGCTGGCCTCTACACCGTCTGTGCCACCAATGAGGTGGGCGAGGCCTGCTGCAGTGCCATCTTGACAGTGCGTCCTGGTAAGGACATATGTATATTATGTCTAAGGGGCTATTCAGATGGTGAAAATAATCCAGGTAGAATCTTGGTTGAATCTTTGTTGTTCACTTGCATGTTGAATATACCCAATTAAGGTTTTTTTGGTGGGGGGCTGCCAAAAAACTCACTTAACCCAGGATAATCAATGCCAGGTTTTTTTGCTGAGTTTTTCTAAAAGATTCAGATTTTTGGCTCTGTAACCGATACAAATAGAACTGGGATAAACCAGGATAAAACTGCATACTGTGAATATGTTTCCATCATTGACTCCATTTTTATTTGAGTGCTGACATGTGTGAGTAACTGAACTCTCAGAGATGTGTATAGATGCAGTTCAGTAGTGCGAATAACAAACCTGGAATGTGTGAATGTGATTATTCACATAGGAGTTTATCACACTGTGGCTAATTTTGGCATTTTTCACATAGGAGTTTATCATACTGGGGCTAATTTCGGCAGAGAGATTAAAGCGCATCTAAAGCATCCTGCAAATGAAGCTGAAATGGCAAGTAATTGCGCGAATGATTATCACATACAATTGCACAAATAAAATGATATTGAAAATGTATTGTTGCTGAAATTCTAAAAGTAAAAAGATGCCTGTTCCATTTTAATGGCGGGTTTTGTGCACTGTCATGTGAAATCATTTTGCGTAATTATGCAATTTTTCTGGGATATTTACGGGATAAACTTCTGATCTCCTTTGTGTGATAAACTCCATAATCACGCTAAACACAACAACATGTCAGAGTAGAGGTAGCCCACCGATACTAGACATTACAGCAGGCATAGTATGGTGGCTTGAATGTTGGGCACAACTCTGGAGACCAGGGTTTGATTCTTCACTTGGTCATGACCTTGGTCAAGTCACATGCTCTCAGCTTCAGGGATGGCAAACCTCCTCTGAACAAATCTTGCCAAGAAAACCCAATGACAGAGTTGCCTTAAGATTGCCATAAATTGTAAATAATTGAAGGCATCCAAGAACAAAGTCCAGAGACAAAAGGGGTCCAGATTGAGGGTTTAAAGCCAGGGGTTTATAGCCCCATATTCCCTGCAGCCCTTGATTCTTATGATCCTATAGAGCTTCTCTGCCAGCCTTTTGCTGTTAATGCTGCTGCTGCTGCTGCTGCGAGAGAGAGAGAGAGGAAAGGCTGCCTTTACCCTACAAGGCTTGGTTTAGGCCAGGCTGCCTGGCTGACAAACAGCCAGCAGTGTCTTGACTGAAGCCAGGGAAAAAGGGAGAGGCGTCTCAGCCCCATCAGCAGGGAAAGGGGAAGGGGCAGCCTGGTTGGCGCAGAGGTGCCTCCTTGATCCCTGGAGAGCGAGCCCGGTGCCAGATAGTGGCTGCAATTTGTGAGGCTTTCTGGGGGGCACCCACTGGCAAAGAAAGGAGCTGAAGGGATGCAAAGTAGGTCCCTCTGAAATGTGAGCTCCAGTGGGGCTGGGCTAAGAGTCTGGAGCACCTCCAAGGCAAAGCAGGGTTTCAGGCAGGCTGCTGGCCTCTCCATCTCTCCTGGGGGCCCTTTGGAAGGGAAGGAGCTCTGCTCTCCAAGTGGCCCAGAAAGAGACAAGGAAAGAGAACAGAGAGAGGGAAAGGCGGTGCCTTCCCTGTGAACCATCCTCCGGTCCAGGTT
The DNA here is from genome assembly GCF_019175285.1 of Sceloporus undulatus. NCBI lineage: Eukaryota > Metazoa > Chordata > Lepidosauria > Squamata > Phrynosomatidae > Sceloporus > Sceloporus undulatus. The sequence continues at coordinate 251,282,881 of NC_056522.1, forward strand.
CTCTCCAAAGTAAGTTGCCCTGGGTTCAGGGCCAAAGTGGTCTAGCTGGGCAGGGTTGGGGGGGGGGTTTCAGGACTAATCCAAAGGGGAAAGGTCCTGCCTTTTCAGTTCCTGGGGAAAGGAGGGTGGATCTGCTAAACAGTTCGGGGTTATTGCCCTTCTCTCAATTTGGAGAAGGAGGGATGGGCAGGGCATAAGAGCAGATGGCATGAGGGCAAAAGAGGACCCCCCCCAAATGGAGGACATTCCAGAAAAAAGGGAGGACATGACCAAAGAAAAACTAGAAACACTAGAAATGTTAATTCATGCTGCTTAGTCCTGCTCCAAATTCCTCCTGGACAGAATGCTGAAATGGAAGGCTGTGTCCTGGAAAAGGAGGGCACCTGGTCATCCTGAGGATGGGGAACAAAGGGCACAAGCACCTCTTTCTTGACATCATACCCCAGTTGAAATGGGGTTTTGCCTTTTTGTTGTTATTGGCCCCATTCCCACTATAAAATAAACAGGTTTGCAGCCTGGTTTGAAATGGTTTAAATGGCCCTTGTTCACACTTGCACCGAATCCCTGGCATGATTTGTGGAGGGGGTCCCAGCGCTAGACCCATTTAAAGTGTTTCTTCTGGCTCGACTAAATTCCCCACGTCTTTTGCAATAAACTGATTCAGCGCTAGTGTGAACGGGCTGCATATCGGAATCGGTTCCTGTGGCACGGTCACCCCTATTAGGCGACTCCATGTTAAACTGACCCATTGTTGAATGTGAATGTGAAGTGTATAAAACTGAAATGGGTAGGTAAATAATATGAGAATGTCTATTCAGCACTAAAGCACAGCTTCATTTCAACTCCAAAAACAATTTATTTTGCAGTGGGAATGAGGCCTAAATGCACCTTCAAGTCATTTCCGACTTATGGCGACCCTAAGGCGACCCCATCACAGGGTTTTCTTAGCAAGATTTGTTCACAGGAGGTTTGCCATTGCCTTTCCCTGAGGCTGAGAGGGTGTGACTTGTCCAATGTCACCCAGGGGGTTGTATGCCTCTGGATGCCACCAGCAGATACAGACTGACTTGTACAGTGACTTGATGTTTAAACTTTGAGCTGTTTTGCTGTGGGTGGGGGAATGAGGGCAAAGCAGGGGGGCTACAGGTCTGGCTCCTAAGTTTTCTCTACCAACTTACACAAGGTAGCTGTTCCCTGCTTGCAACTGAGCATGATGAAAGGCAAACCATTTTATTTGGACATTATGAGGCTCTACCCATTGACCGGCTTTGAGCAAAAGAAAGATGCTCAGTTTAAACCCGGGACCTGGCACAGGATCAGGGTATGCTTCCCTCTTTTCTTGTAAATGCCTCTCCTCTTCAGCTTGATGGGTAAAATTGCCATGGAAATTGGTAGCTTTTAAATAAGCTATTCTGACTTCTCACAGCAAGATTTGGGTTTGACCCAAGCCCCCCACACCACGCCTGCAAGTTGTGATTGTCCATGTTCCTGATGTCACATTGGCCCTCTCCAAGGAGAGCAAATCAGGAATGCTGCCAGTATGGAAAGAGAGGATGGCATCCAAGCCTGGCACTGCCCAGTTCTTCCTGATTATCTCTTGGTTTTTTTAAAATTATCTCTATGTATTGATGCATAACCTTGATTGCCCATGAGTCTTGGCAGAGTGAGGCTGCATTGCATGCAGCATCTTCTAAAACTGGAGTGGGGAAGGGGCTTCACTACTTCTCCTCTATTGCATTTTGTGGCATAGCACATAGACTTTCTTGCAAGATAGATTTCAGAACAGAGATGATCAAATTCTTCATATTTATCATAAACAATGCATTGTGCAAATTACACATACTGTAGAGATGCTATTTGATCAGACAAGTTTTTATTTATTAGTTATGTGTCTGTCTGAAGTAGTGAGCTGTTTAGATATCCTTAAGGCACAAAATCCTGTCAGATCTTGGAAGCCAGACAAGATCTGCCCTGGTTAGTACTTCGATGGGAGACTGTCAGCAGATATAGGTGCTGTACACTATATTTCGGAGGAAGGAACTGGCAAAACAACCTCTGAGTATTTCTTGCCTAAGAAAACCGTATAAAATTCATGCCACTTGTCATAAGGTGACAAGTGACTTGAAGGCATATACACAACACACACACCAGAAGTAGTAATGTCCTCACATGATTATCACATTCAGTGTGCATAGGGAGATGTATCTTTGAAACAGCTTCATTATACATATGTACCTAAAAATTGGCTTATATGGTTGTTTATTGGTATGCTTTATGGCATTTAATCTCATCCTTCCCTGTCAGTGTACACATTCTTTCTCTTATATTAAATAAAAATCTCATTACAGCAACTCTGTAAGGTGAGCTAAACTAGGAGAACATGACTTGGTGAAGATTTGAAAATAATGGACCGTTCTGATCAGGCAGTTGTCATACAGGGATCATTTTGGACAAAAGCCTAAAGTGATGAAGCTCCTGTGTAACAGAATTGAGCAACTAGTGGCTTTACTAGTTGTTGGACTGTAACTGCCAGGAGTTTTAGCCAGCATTGTTAAATGCTGCAATGGGAGCTGCAATCCCATGATAAAAGATTGCACACCCTTTCAGTGTAAGGATTTCACTTCTAATCACACATGTAGACAAATATCACATTCAGAAATATTTCAACCTACCACTTCAAAATGGGGCTGACTGCTCTGCCATGGTGCGTGCATGCATGTGTGTGTGTTTAAAAAAACTTCCCTGCCTTTGGAAAATTAGTTTGTAGAGGAAAAGAATTCTAGCACAGCTTATTCTCCAATGTATTTTCTGCATACTGGGAAGGTTGGCTTTGAAGGATGTATCTTGCGGTCCTCCAAGTGTATTCTGAAATCTTGCAGGCCTAGTTTTTATCCCATGAGATGTTTCTGATTTTATAGCTCTGCTCTATATCAGCCCTAGGCCCCACTCAATAGAAGTGGAAAAGGTCTAATTGAGATAATATAATGCATGCTAGGTTAGTTACAGTGCCCTAATTGCAAAATAGGGCAGAGTGGAATAGTCAAGAGGATACAAAGATAAAACTGATGGGGCATTAGCTAGTGTAGATAGCAGTAGGAAATTGAGACTTGACAGTGATGGGAAGAGACAAGGAGAAACAAAAAAATGAAACTACTCTTGCTCCATTTTTTCATGACAGTGTTTACATTGCAGGACCAATCCTACATCAGTGTTCGCTATACTTGTTGGTTTGTACCACATAAAATATTTAATATTATTTTATTTTACTGAAAATATCCATAAGAATGTTATATTTCAGCCAGCATATCAAAGTATCATTATGAATATTAAATATCTGAATATTTCAACTGAGTTTGGCATTTAATTTTTTTTACTTTCCCAACATGACCTCATACTGCTTCTATAACCTCCTGTTATCACTATTCAGTCTGGGAAGCAGTGGTGTGATATGACTGTTTCCCCAGGGGTCCATCCCAGGCTGATCTGGTAACATTTCAGTGATGAAAATTACCTATGGAAGAGTTGGCCATGTGGCTGCATCTCACAAATGTAGAGTGGATGGAGTCATGTGGAAGTATTAGCTGTAATTTCCCTGTATTGCAAGAAGAAAATTAATGATATCTGCCTCCTAAGCAGATGCTGCCTCAACCTTTTTATTATTATGTCTACAATTTTTGCAGGATCCAATCTATACCTGTGCATGATTATAGGAAAGGCAGTATATTTTTCATGGGATGAGGGAAGACAATTTCATTTGCCCATTTGCATATTCCCTACAGATGACATAAGCCACTAATCATCCTTGATATATTTCATTAGTGGTGCCATTTGGAAAGAATGTTTTCTAACTGTTTCAAAGGAGCCAATATATTCTAATAGCTATTCATATTTGTATTCCTCATCAGTGCATTGTTGTTGTTTTAAAAGTAAATGGACACTTTAACTCTTGGAAAACAGAGCAATGTGCTGGTTTGTCATGTGGGAAGCCAGATTCTGCAATTTGCTTTGTTTGCCAGCTAAAACCTGTGGACACCAGCACTTACTGTTTGGTAGCTTCCATGCTGGTTCTTCTCTACTTTGAGTTAGAGAACTTTGCAGCTCTACTTTGTTCTGCACAATCACTAATCCTTGCACTCTTCTGCTTGTCTAGCTCCCCCAGAGAGCCACAGCCGATTAGTGCCCCGCCATGAGCTCAGCAGTCCTGTCACATCTGATGAAGAGTACTTGAGCCCCTTGGAGGAGTTCCCAGAGTGCAGCACCCCTCGGCATGAACCTGTCATGAAAGTGCAGCCCCGGTCTGAAATCACCCCAACGTCTACACATGTGGGCATCAATTTCAAAGCTGCACCATCCTTTGAGGTGAGCTGGGTGTGTGTGGAAGGTGCGAACTTAGAGGGCAGCAAGGAGAAGGGAGCTTTGACATATGTGATGAAGCAGCCAGGATTTAAGCAGTTGCTCCCTTGAATAGGGGTTAGGGTCTTGGATTTTTTATGCTGGCACAGCCTCACTAGCTATTTGCTCAGCCACTGAGGGAAGGAAATATATGCCAGTCTTTCCTCTGCCTAAGGTGTTGCACCTTATGCTAACATCCCAAAGAAATTATGCACTATGTATTAGAGAAGACCTGCTTCCCAACTTCCTTTTCACTTGGCATGAACTTGAGATTCTCTCCTGCAGGTGGCACTGAATGACCAGGCAGTGCTGGAAGGACAGAATGTGGTCCTACGCATTCGGGTGCAAGGAGAACCAAAACCAATTGTGCACTGGTGAGTGGGCTGTGTTGTACAGAAGGATTTGAAAAGTAACCCTCTTGTCTTTGCACCATGTTGACAGGGATGAAATGGTGGATTGATGAAGAATGGTGATGGTGGGATCTCTCAGGTCTAATCTGCACTGCAGAAATAATACAGTTTGGCGCTGCTTTAACTGTCATGGCTCAATGCTATGGAATCCTGGAATTTGTAGTTTTGTGAGATGTTTGATACCGCTTTAACTACCATAGCATGATTCTGTGGACTCTGTGAATTTGTAGTTTTGTGAGATGTTTAGCCTACTCTGTCAGAGAGCTCCCATGCCACAACAAACTACAAATCCTAGAATTCCATAGGATGGAGCCATGACAGTTAAAGTGGTGTTGACCTGTATTATTTCTGCAGTCCAAATTAGACCCCAATCTCTCAAATAGATGAAGAGTCAAAGAAATACTTGTACCTTCGGAACGCTTTCAGACTAATGACTGTCAGAGAAGCTATTTGGGGTTGAATTTCCATTTGTAGGCAGAGCCTATGAGTGGGCTGAAAAAATCTTTTATCTTAAAGCTCTTCTTGCCAGTAACTAAGCCTGAAGAGGAGTATTCAGACCTTACAGACTACAGAAAAAAACTATGCAGAAGCTGGGAAACTATCAAACAATAGTGTTATGAGAAAGGAAGGTATATTTTGTTACAAGAGGGCCAAATTAGGACTCTAGATTATCTCAGCCCCTGGAGTCTGAGGTATCTCACCCTTGTTGTGGGGACTATTGGCATCAGACCTGGGAGAGACAGATCTAGATGAGAGGAAATGGCAAAACATGGGATCTTTGATCTCCTGAATTTAACTGACCTGTATGATGGCAGCACAACTCATTGGAAAAAACAATAATGCTAGGAATGGTGGAGGGAGATACTGTAGAAAGAGATAAGGGCTACATGCCAGATGAATGGACTCTTTTCGGAAGGTATGGGTTTGCAGGAACTTAGCAGAGCAGTGAGGAGTGGATCTTTGAGATGTCTCATCCACACGGTCACCATGGGTCCAGATCAACTTGAGGGCACTTAACAACAACAACAACAACAAAAATGATATACAAAATATGTTGGTAGCAGTAATAAGACTGAGGAAGGGCAGTACATACCTTTGTGAGGCATGCTACTGTTGAAGGTGGATGGTGAGGCTAGATGAGTTCTAGTAGGAAGACAGAAGTATCTGGAAACTGGATGAGGTTGTAAGCATAACAGGCTTTCAGACCCTCTGTTCTGTCTTGTAGGCTGAAGAACAGACACCCAGTCAAATATGGGCGACGTATTTCTGCTGTGGAAGAGGAGGATGGCTCTTTTTGCCTACATATTCACATGGTGGAGTGCACAGATGCTGGCTATTATGCCTGCAAGGCCATCAATGAGTATGGCACCAAGCAGTGTGAAGCCAAGCTCGATATACAAGGTAGTTTTGAGAACCACAGAGCATGAGGATTAATGCTTGCCTGCTGTGGGATGACCCCAGAAGATTTGGTTTGCATGCTTCTCCCTTTCACTCAGTCCTCTCGCCTGCAGCTCTCTCATGCAAGCATGATTCCTTATTTGTTCCCACCTGCCACAATCTCCTGGTTGTCATACTTCTGTCCATCAGAAACCTGTGGCTCAATGCCTGCTTGGCCCCAAGTGTACTGTAACACCACCTCCTGTCACAGACATTTGCCGTGATTCTTTCCCCCTGTTTTCCCCATCACTCTTAGGAATATTGAAAGTTAGTTGTACTCATTTTAATTTGCAAGATTCCATGAGTGCCTGACCCTACTTAGTTTTTGACATCAGAAGAGTCTGAGCATTCTCAGGGTGCTACAGTGGCTGGAATGTATGCATCTTCAAAGGGAGCCAGTATAGGGAGATCGATAACAGAGAAGACCAGAACAAGGGGAGGAAAGCAGGCAGAGAATTCAAC
>NC_056522.1:251289591-251318922 GCF_019175285.1 Sceloporus undulatus
CAAGAACACAAGGAGGTTCACTAAATATTCATTTGAAGTCTCCCATCCAAATACTAACAAGGCTGGGCCCTGTTTAGCTTCTGAAACCAGACAAAACTGAATATGCTGAGGACTACCAAGTGAAATAATATAATGTTAATGTAGGTCTTTTCAAGAACACAAGGAGGTTCACTAAATATTCATTTGAAGTCTCCCATCCAAATACTAACAAGGCTGGGCCCTGTTTAGCTTCTGAAACCAGACAAAACTGAATATGCTGAGGACTACCAAGTGAAATAATATAATGTTAATGTAGGTCTTTTCAATTTGCTCTGGAGGAATAATGCAGTTGAATATTACTTTAACTGCTATGGCTCCATCCTATAGAATCCTGGGATATGTAGTTTGTTGTGGCACTAGAACTCTCTGAGAATGCTAAATATCTCATAAAACTACAAATCCCAGAATTCCATGGGATTGAGCCATGGTAGTTAAAACAGTGTCAAATTGCATTATTTCTGCAGTGCAGATTAGCCTTTAGTGTTGTTCCCATATTACAGTCAAAGTGCTGAGAAATGAAGCCTTGCCTAGGTTCTTCTAATCAGATTCTGGAAGACAGCAGAAGGAAGATTTAAAGCAGAGGCTTTCTTCATATTAGTCTCTTAGCCATTATGCTATACTAGAAGCTTTTTTAAAAAATATTTATTTGTACAGTATATACATAGATACAATAATCTGTATCCCTTCTGGTGTTTCTAGACTACTCAGGGTGGCTATATGCTATTGAAAACAATAGCATTCAACAACAAAATTAGAAGATAAAATTTGATTAATATGCCTACAACACTGCATATTGTTGTCTGGATATAAGATAATATGTATACTAGTATTTTTTTTTTCTTTATTGAAATAATACAAACACATTACGTATATACAAGAGACAAACATACAATCAAAAGGAAAAAAACCCAACAAAACCCAACATAGATACAACAAACATTATACGCTTATTTACAATATATCAATACAACTATTGTACAACTTCCAAGACTCCTTCCATGAACCTGATCACTTATCTTCTACAAAAGGTTCCTTCCAATAACATCATGAAGAGTAAAAACAATTCTACTCAATAAAATTAACTCTGAGAGATTAACTGACAAAAACCTATTTCAATATCTTGGTCAAAAACATAAACTAGTATTGTGGTTTTACATCCCATTAACTGGCACAGTAAGGGTTGCACTGGCCTGTTATTATTTTACTGATAGTATTTCTATTCTGATGTATACCTGGACAGGTCTTCAGAGCAGTTTATCTGTCAAAAGCAAAATACCACAGCTCCTTGCCCTCAAGTTTACAGTCTTTTAAAAAATGGAATGACAGAAAAGAGCGGATGAGAGTTGAAAAGGAAAACATGAATGATCAGGCCCAGGTTCTTATTGTTAAATTCTTACCCTATTAGATAGGCTGAAGTGGTCCATCTCTCTGGACTACTATTGCTTGGGACTGCTTTTAAAAATACACACATCAATGATTTAATGTATTGCTTTATTTAGATTTGGATTTCATATATCAGGCACCAGAATGTCTTAAACTGTCCTGGTCATGAACCCACAAATAATTGTTCTTTGATTTTTAGTCCTCATAGACCTGGGAATGAGGGCCAAACAACATTTTCTTTATGTTAAATAAATAGCAGCCTTGAGTGCTATGATCAGGAGCAAAAGAGCACCAGAGGATGTGAATGCTTCTACTATTCACTATCCAGTTATTAGTCCACTTTACATATCTCTCAAGCTGTGTTTCCACATGCAGCCATTATTGTTTTCTCTGAAGGGCATACAAGTAAGCTCAGAAGGCATTTTATGTGAAACAATGTATGTAGAAGAAACAGCTATGCAGGGCACATTGTCCCCAATTCTCCTTTTCTTCCAACTGCAGCTTCCAAGGCTGCTGCCATTTACTAAAAAGTGTGAAAAAAGTTATATCACATTTAGCTTGTCCTGGTGTAAGTAATTTCATGGTATAACTAGAGTGCCTTCTGTATACTGCTGCAGCCACCTTCTTCTCCTTTAAGGGGCTGCTTTAAGGCCCACCAGCAGGCCAATGAAAGGAAGAGCATTCAGTTGTTAGATGCCATGGGTTTTTAATCCCTTTCCCCATCCATCTTGAGTTGACATAGTGGTAACTGGAGGCAAAGAACCATAAGCATCTACTTATGCGCCTTGGTGGTACAATAGTAAAATGCCAGTACTGCAGCCATGAGGTTGTGGGTTTGATCCCAGAGCTCCAAGGTTGACTCAGCCTTCCATCCTTTTGTAGGTTGGTAAAATGAGTAACCTGCTTGTTGGGGGCAATTGGCTTACAGACTGTAAACCACTTAGAGAGTGCTGAGTTCACTGAGAAATGGTATAGAAATATAAATGCTATTACTAATGCTAAGCATCTGTGCAGAGTGGAACAATGAGATAGATATCCATTAAGGGCCTCCCTGGGGCCAGTAAAAATTTACTACTCTCTCCTTCCGATAAAAAATAATATCTTACTCTTCTCATGGAAGGAATTGCAGTAGCAGCTGTGGGACAATCTGGTGAATTCCATGAGAGCAGCAAAAATCATTCCATGAGAACCAAAATAATTTATTCAGTATCTTTAATTCTATTGATGAACCAGGATGTAAAGCTATAAGATGTTGTGTTGAGACCCACTCAAAGGCACTTAACAAAAATAACAACAGCAACAATCAACATTTAAAACTTGGCATCCAAAATACTTCCCCTGCCCTAGCTGCAGTCCCTATATTTTACCCCACAGGCTTCAGTCTGTTCTCCTTTTCTTCTCTCTCTGCCTATTAAGTGATGCCCAAGACAATGACATGTATCCTCTTTTCAATTCATTCTTAGCAGGAACCAGGTAGTGCTTCGTAGTACGTTGTTATACCTCATACCAAGTTTCATCAGTCTACCAAGGAAGGGAACAACCAGCTTCTCTCCTACATGGGCATTTCTTTTCTGTTCCAGAGAGGCCAAGACTGTGAGGAATGTGTTGCTGCCAGATGCAGCAACATGATGTGGATTGGCCGTAGTCATCTGAGCCTGCTGTATCTGCTGTAGGCCTGAATGGGTGTATTGTACAGTGGACCTGGAGTGGGATGGAAAGACCAAATCTATTTGTTTAGTTTGTCCATTTAGTTTATTATTGATGACTGAAGGTGTATGGCTGGGATTTGGCTCTCCAAACATTTAGGGTTTTAACTTCCAAAAGCCCCAGCCACCATGACTGAGGGTTTATGGGAGTTGCAGCCAGTCTGGAGTATCAAAGCTTCCATAATCCTGATATGTGGTATTCGCTGAACACAGTTGGGCTGCTTATTTTGTTTTTTTTCCTCAACATCCAATGGATTGCTGCATGTTGATTTTGTGTCCTTTACGTTTTGACTAGTCTTTTTTTGCTTTCTGCTTGTGCTGAGTGGAAACCCCCTTTGGTTGGCTCATTGTTTCATGTCTTGGGGAAAGAGTGCCAGGCTGCTCTGCAGGATGGGAAAATACTTGCAGGATCCATTCCTAGGATTTATGCATCTGCAGAATTTCCTAGGTGGCATGTTTTCCTAGACTAGAAGAAGAGTCTGATGCTTCTTGTGGTGGGTTCTGTCTGGTTTCAGTGTGGAAGTGGGTGATACGACCAAAGGAACACTGTCAGCCAAGTGTTTATGTGCAAATGTGGTGGTCTAATACTTTTGCTTTGCCAGGCACTGTCTTTATAGCTATGCTGTGCACACTTTTGCTTAGACCTAGCATGTGTGAATGTGTCTGTGCTTTGCCTCTGTATCCATCATGCTACACTAACCCTTCGCTTGCTGACTGTGTTTTTGTCTGTACAGGGAGAGTGAGCTAAGGTACTGCTGACCCTTGGGTCACTCTAGCCAGACAACTTGGGCAGTTGCCTCTGCTCCCAGCGTGACTGAACAAACCAGGCTGGCAAGGCTTGGTTCCTGCCCCCACCCACTGGATGGCCAGCGCTGAGACTCACCTGGACCCACAGGGCCTGGTTGCAGCTGGGGGAGTGGGGCATCATGGGTGGGAGAGTAGTTTTGGGCACCCCCTAGCTGTGCAAGCTGAACTAATCTGTGGCATCTCCATAGTGCTTGGGCAGGAAGCCTCTATCCAAATTGGTCTCCCTGTGATCTACTCTAGGGTATATAATTCCAGTGGTGGGCACCATGCCTGCATACCAGGCATTACACCTCTAAGTGCTGATGGTGTGTAATCCCCATGCCAACATCCATTTCTGTCTGGCCTAAAGTGTGGCCAACGTCTGGTGCTCTTTGTTTCCTCCGTGTGTCCATGTCTCCTTGCCCCTGTTTGCACAGCCCTGTTTCCAGGGGCCTGGGGTAGAGCACTAACTTGTCTTCTCCCTGTCTGTGCTCCCCATGAAACCCATGCACTAAAATGAGGCAGATTTTAAAAGACCAGGTCAAGGTTAGGTTTTGCTGTTGTCCTCCTATCCCTGAAGGTCACTGTGGACAGAAGGCATAGCTCAGCATTGCAAGAGGCAGCATCCTTACCCACACAAAATCTCTGGACAGTACAAACTGACTAGGAAAAGGACCTTTGCCCAGAGCAGTTTGGGATGGGGTGGCTCAGGGAAACAATGAGAGCCCATTAGACTTAGGTCATCTGGGTTATGGAGCATCTTGAATGAAGGAGGCCATGGATACAGTCTCTTACCACCATTGTGCCCTCTCTCTGGGAGGGTCTCACAGGGGCTGGGATATGGTGAAGCCCTTTTTTGTAGAAGAAATAAAGTCTGTTTGTTTGGTAAAAGTGCTGTGTGGTTTGTTCCTAGCACAGATCCCTGTCTCCCTCTTCCCCATGTCCCCTTCTAACCCCCATATCCTGCTCTTGTGTTCTTCATATTCTATCATTCTTTCATCCAGGTTTAATTTGCTTCTGAATATGGCTGCCTTTCTTTTTCCATTATTCATTTCCTGTTGCAATGGTTAATAGGTTGCCAGCTTTCAGGGCAAAAACCATTCCAGCTGGGGCATATTCCAGTAGGGGTCCAGCTTCTTGTCTTGGAGGAATGGGAAAGCTACTCTCATCTTTATTATTAAAGTATTAAAATAGGGTATGTGCAGAAGTATTTGCTGTGATTTGCCCTAATTTTCTAGTTTTGAAGTGTGTGTAATTTACACATAGGTGGTTCCCCAGTGAGCAGAGGAAAGATGTCACTAGAATACTAAAGTAGCATACTACTGCTGTGAGGCCAGTTTAGTTCTTATAGCTTTACACCCTGACCCTGATTTCATCCCTAGAATTAAAGTTAGTGAATCAGCTTCCCCCATTTAAATCACTCAGAGTGGTTTTGAATATTTAAGTTGTGGGAGGGAAAGGAAGTGTAAGATTATATATGCCTCCTGTTCCTTTGCATCATGGCCATCTAAGATCATTTGTAGAAGAGATGACATCAATTTCCCATATATTTTACACCACTCTTGCTGAAAGCCACACCTCAGACCTGTCCTGGGAAAGTGGGAAGCTACTAGATTTCTATGTAAATTATGCTGATTCCAAGGCAATACAGACAGGGACTGTAGCTGGAAGGGTGTTGAGAGTGAAGACAGTCAGTGTGTCAAACCCAACTTTGCTTTACCTTCCATCTGCATGTCACTTAACAGGAGGGTTGAGGAGGGAAACACAGTCTATTCTTGCTAATAGTTCTAGTCAACAAGATAGTGAACAGCTTAGAAACTTTGCTTAATCACGAATACCCACTACATGCTTTCCTCACCTTATGCCCTGCATCTTTTCCTATTTTTGTTCCATTGCTCAGAGACACATCTCTTTCTCTCTTTTTCTGTTTCTTCCTCCCTTCCTCACCCCTCCCCTCCTTCTCCCCAGTGCACCCTGAGACCCAGTCCCTGGCAGTACTGGCCCCGCTGCAGGACGTGGTGGTGGGGGGCTGGGGATGCGGCTATCTTCGAGTGCCTGGTGACTGGCCCACCTGATGTGGATGTGGACTGGCTGTGGCGGGGGCGCCTGCTTCAGCCTGCCCTGCTCCAGTGCAAGATGCATTTCGATGGACGCAAGTGCAAGCTTCTGCTTACCTCTGTGCATGAGGATGACAGTGGCATCTACACATGCAAGCTAAGCACAGCCAAAGGTAAGGAAGGGTATGCAGCGCTGACCAAGATTGTGGCAGTTGAGGAGAAAAAGACAACACAGGCTAAGGTTGCTTGTAGCTAGGTTTGCTAATGTTTCAGCCCATCACTGTAGCTCTGTCTTGAATAGGAGTCTGTCATCTTGGTCAGTTGGGAAACCTACTTGCAACAGGGTGACCCTGATATAAATCTCTGTGATGCTGATGTTGTAAATACAGCTCTAATTGCTTGGACAGTGAGAATAGGCACACCTCTTAAAAAGTGCTACACCTACCTGTATTAACAGCAAGATCTCTAACAAGATATAAAGCAGTAAGCATGCCATAGAACCTGGGATGTCTCACTGTAGAAATTTGGGAGTTTTTACTTCAAAATATACAGTTCACGCCTATCTAGAAAACAGGTACAGTATTTATACAATTACTATCTCAGGTGTATTTCCTAGGCACAGAGGCACCAGATCCCATCAGATCTTGGAAGTTAAGCAGAGTCAGTCCTGGTTAGTATTTGGCTGGGAAACGGCAAATGAAAATCAGGTGCTGTAGGCTATATTTTAGAGGAAGGAAATAGCTAAACTACACTTGAGTACAAACTATGAAATTCAGGAGTGCAAACTATGAAATCCATAAGCCAACAGGTTACATGAAGGTACATACATACACATATACACACTCGTCATTATGTAGTCCTATGAATTCTGCTTGGCAATGAGTTTCTTGGAGTTCAATGCATGAGGCCTTTTCTTGTGTTCAGATAGATTTACAGCCTCAGTTCACTGCAGCGTTCATAGAATCATAGAGTTGCAAGAGATCACAAGGGCCATCCAGTCCAACAAGTGTGGATGCCATTATAAAGGGTGAGGGGAGTCAAGCTGAATGGTAGGTTGTCCTCAAAAAGCTGCCTCCAACCTTGTTTTCCTCTATGTGTTTGGGGTGTTCAAAATTTTGTTCAGGGTCTAGTTGGATCCTATTAGTAGAAGTGTTAGAGCCACAAATTGGGAACAGTAAGGTTTTAACCCAAGCCTGTGTTTTGTAGTGGACTAAGTCTCTGGAGATTAGGGTTTGAATCCTCGCTTGGCCCTGGAAACCTACAGGGTCACCTTGGGCAAGTCACACACACACTCATCCTCAGAGAAAGGCTAAGACAACCCCCCTCTGAACAAATCTTGCCAAGGAAACCCAGTGATAAGTTCAACTTAGGATCATCTTCAGTCAGAAATTACTTGAAGGCACACAACAACTACCACAAAAATACTGCTAGCTCAGGCCCTCCTCTACAATGCAGAGTGGGAGTAAGCATGTTGCCATATGTTTTGATCTACAGCTCCATCATTCTTTAGTATTCGCCACGCTGGCTGGGGCATCTTGGAGTTAAAATTCAAAATACCCGGAGGACCAGACTTCCCTACCTCTGTGGTATAGAAAATGCTAAAACTACACATTTGAAAGCAAGAAGCTCTATTCAGTCCTGTGCTTAGAAACAGATTTCTAAAATGTAAATAATTATACTTCCTATCCCCCAAAGTAGTTATCGTCATTTCAATTTTATTTTATTTTTTTACATTTAAATTTAAAAATTTTCAATTTTACAATTTTTGATTGTAACAGTGAGGGCAAAGAACTGTCAAATGAACTATGTGTAAACCACTCTGGGAGCCTTTTTGGCAGAAGGATGAAGGCTTTAAGTATTCTAAATTAATAGGTAAATGTCACTTATTTCTCATTTCTTAAAATTAACTAAATAAAAGTAACGTAGGCCTGGTACAGATGGGCAGGGAACGGCATGCCCGTGCCAGTTCTAGGGTTCTGGAGCTCATACCAACTGCACACTCTGGAACCCTAGTCTTTACGGACTCCGTCATCATGGCGGCCTCCTGTCCACACGGCGGCCACCATGATGATGTTGCCACCGTGCACCGTCTGGACATCACTTCCAGGAAGTGGCATCATGGCAGCACCTTTCCCTTTTATGGCAGCGCATAGATGGCATGCAGTGCGGCTGCTGCGGCACCAATGAGGGGGAAAGACAGGCGGCACAAAGCTGTCCGTTTGTACCAGGCCTAAAACAATTTAAAAGGTTTAGTTATTTTTTTAAAAAAATGAATGTTCCACGTTAAAAATTGAACATCCATGTCAGCATACACAAATAAAATAAATTATCCATAGGACTGAGAAGAGATTGTTATAACAGTATGTCCAGACCTGCCTTTACACTCTAGCAGTGATACCTAAGAACAATGCACATTAAAAAAAAAAAGCTAGGAAAATTAGACTTGAATTGCAGCTTTTAAAATACAACACTCTTTTGCTTCAGAAATATCAGGTTTGTTTCTTTTAAAAAAAGATTCTGACAGCCATTCAACTGGATGATAACAACAATTTTATATATTTGTTTCTCACCTTTTCCCCCAATAATGGGACTGAAGGAGACGTAACACTAATTTTGAGAATAAAGATAACACTTAAAAAACAAACCCTTCAGATTCCCCCCCTACCTTAGCAATGATGAATGCAATCCTATTCATCAAAAATCCCACAAATCTCAGTGAAACATAAAATTATGACAAGTTTTTAAAAACTTAATACAGTATTTAACAGGTGCAAAATTATTCCAGATTCCATTAGAATAATCACTTATCTACACTTATTTTTTGGAGGAAATGAATTACAAATAACTTGCTATTTGTGACTAATTGCTTCCTCGGTTTAATTAAAGGAAAGTGGTAAAAGCAACATATGAATGAATTGTTGGGGGATACATTGAATAATTCTAGGCCAGATAGTGTTGATAGATTGAAATTTGGTGACAATGCCTGTATCTTTAATAATTATCTAGAAGAGAGAATTTCAGCAAATGTTTTTTATTATCTGGTTGTATGACAAGCAATATCTGCTAAAAATTCATCTTCTATACAACCATTAAATGTACGTGAGTTATCTCTAGTTTTCACTGTGGCAACCATAAAACCAGATGTCATTAGCATCTGAACTTGCCTTCCCTGCATATGTCATAATCCTCTTTTCTTCTCTCCACTCCCCACCATCCTATGCTTTAAAAGTTATTTTATGTCCTAATATATTAAACTCTTAAAAGAAGATAAATGTTTGCAAATGTTTTTTAAAAATTCCCCAAGCGTGTGGAGTTTGGCATTTTAAACTCACTTGAATAATTGCAGTCATATCTATCGGAATAAAATGGAGTTTACTTTTGCTGCCTGGATGTTAAAACAGAGAATAAACACCATATTGCTGCAGAAAGAGGTTAATATATTTTTAGAGTAAGAATAATAAAAGGAACTTCAGTAACCACGGGATAAAGATTTGGCAGCTCCCGATTGAAACGGGCGCTATGAGGCGCCCCCATCACGTGCGAGGGGCAGCGCTTTCAAACGCCCCTCGCCCCTCGCACGTGACGGGGGCGTAAAAATGGCGGCGCCCTATACACATGGGCGCCGCTATTTTGACGTGATGGATGCCTAGCGTCCGCACGTCTTGGTGCCTTCATGACGCCACAAGTGTGCCGTTGCCGCCTTGTGGCATCATAATGGTGCTGCAGAAAAAAGCCGCTTTTTGCGGCTTCTTTTTGTTGCACGGGGGAGCCATACAGTTTGTCCGCTGCGGCTCCCTCATGCAACAAACGAGGGTGGTGGGAGACAACTCTTTTTGGGCGGTCTGCATCCCGCCATTGTTTCTTCTTCTGCCTCTTCTCTCAGCCTGTCTGATGAATGAAGGTAGTAACAGCAGCACAGCTCCAACCTGCCAGCCAAGTCCTGGGAAAACTCACAAAGCTTAAGCAAGGTCCCAAATCTGAAAGCTCCTTTTTGCCACTACTTCTCCCTCACCACTGTGTGCTCTAACTCCTTGCTCCAGTCAGTCAGTCTGTTCCAAAATGGCTTGTTTTTAAAAAGAGAGGGCAGGAAGCCAGCCAGGCAGGTTGAGTTACCATTCCTTCCCCTTGAGAAGTTCATGCATTAACTTTCATCACACCCTGAAAAGGCATGGATGTAGTATGTGCAGCATGCTGCAGGCATGTGAGGATCTCCAAAGATTGGCATTGAAAGGGGCTTTACATCTTTTAGCTGCCCAATAGGAGACACTAAGTCAGTGGTCCCCAAACCTTTTTGGGCTCCACCCCTTTCCTCTTTGATAACAACCAAAGTACCCCCTCATATCTCTTGATATTAGGTCTATTGTTCTACTGCAAATTCAAAACAACCAATCTTGGTGGCTAGTCCCTTTGCCACCCAGTCACTCTGGAAGCAGCAGCTGAGCAGCTGGCTGTGCCTATGCTGGGCTTGTGACAAAGGCCAATGTAGTCAAGAGGCCTCTCAATTACTGCTCAGGCAGTTTCTCAGTTGCTGCTCCCAAGGTGACCAAATATAAAGGGCGATGTTTCTCCCCATCAATGAAGGATTCTCAATCTTTTGTTGGGCTGGAGAGGGGTGCAGCTGGTGCATATGTAGCTGGTTTACAGGGGCTACATGCTCTGGAGACTGCCAAGGATGGGAAAAAGGGGAGATAAAACTACAGGAGCCACTCCAAGGCAAAAGACTCTATCCAAGAATTGACCCCAGATACTCCTCCGCCTCCTTCCCCAGATACATGCATACCCCCACAAAGTTTCAAGTGTTCTAACAACATTGTTTCTTCTGCTGAATCTTCTCTCAGACTGTCTGATGAAAGAAGGCAGCAACAGCAGCACAGCTCCAGCCTGCCAGCCAAGTACTGGCAAAGCTCACAAAGCTTAAGCAGGGTCCCAAATCTGAAAGCTCTTTTTTTCCACTACCTCTCCCTCACCACTATATGCTCTAACTCCTTGCTCAAGTCAGTCAGTCTGTCCCAAAATAGAGCCACTCATAGCCACAGAAGCAACGCCCTGCACCCAAGCCTTGTGAGAATTTCCCAACCACCACTACTAGTAAAGAAGTAAAAGACATTGCTAAGGGAGTGAGCTCACATGAGGAGGTGAAGAGTGGGAGACACCACCACAGAAGTGATCAGTAAGGCAGTGCAATGATTTTAAGGGGCCCTGAAAAGATGTTTCATTCAGCCCTCACCCTCATAACGGCACTTAAGGCTGCTGGTTCCCCTTGTCTTTCTTGCACAGCACTACTTTGATTTAACCCCCCCCCCCCCCCCCCCCCCCCTCCTTCCTTTCCCCTGCCCCCCTCCTTTCCCTCCCCTCCCCCCCTTAGATCTTTCCACTGCATGCCACCCACTTTGGAAAACACTGCACTAGGGGGCTGTACAGATGGGCAGCATGCAGCTGCCCCTTTACTGGCTGGATTGAGGCTGCAGCAACCTCACACCGTGGCCCCGATCCGGCTTCTGGAGAGCGCAAAAAGGAGCTGCAAAAAGCAGCTCCATTTTGCACTCTCCAAGGGGCACCATAGCCAATGGCGCACATGGCTTTACGACCCGCTTCCGTGCTGCATTGTGTAGATGCAGCACTGGAGTCATGCCGTGATAGTGCACACCATGTAAAGTGGTGCATGCCAAAATGATACCCTAGGGACAGAGTTAGGACATCCAGCATGCTGATGCTGTGCACAAAGTGCCAGTCTGTATAGAGCCTAGGTGCACCTTTCTAGCTCTGTGGCTGGAATCATAGAATTGGAAAAGGCCACAAAGGCCATTCAGTCCAACCTCCTGCCATGCAGGAATACACAATAAAAACACTCCCAACAGATGGCTGTCCAACCTCTGTTTCAAAACCTCCAAAGAAGGAGACTCCACCACACTCCAAGGCAGCATGTTCCACTGTTGAACAGCTCTTTCCATTGGGAAGTTTTTTTTCCAAATGTTGAGCTGGAATCTCTTTTCCTGTAGTTTGAATCCATTGCTGCATGTCCTAGTATCTAGAACAGCAGAAAACAAGCTTGTTCCATCTTCAGTATGACATTCCTTCAAATATTTAAACATGGCTATCATGTCACCTCTTAATCTTCTCTTCTTTGGGTACCCAGCTCCCTAAGTAACTTCTCTTCTTCGGGTACCCAGCTCCCTAAGTCACTCACACCAGGGTATGGTTTCCGGACCTTGCTGCACTTGGCCAGGCCCAACACATAGTTTCAAAAAGCACAAGAATGCCCATTGGGTTTGGAAGTCTGGACATATACAGTTGCCCCTTTGAACTTGTGGGGGATCCGTTCTGGACCCCCCCCCCCTCACGAGTTCAAAATCTTGTGCATATTCAAGCCCATAAGCTTGAATAGGGCATGTGCATGGGGGGCGTGTGCATGCAGTGTATGTGCCCCATTGAGATTAATAGCAGTCACACACACACACCCCCCGGGCAGATTTCCAAGTACACAGATTTTAAGTCCATGTACTTGGAGAGTCAACTGTACAAGGTGTGAATTAATGTCTGTGTGGCTGATCTGTTTTGTGCAAAAAGAAACATCTCAACATGTGGGAAAGAAACATAAAAGATAGATGAATATTGTTTAGGATGAGTGGTTATAACATTAAGCATCTTCTAGGGAAAGCTTCAGTAAATCTGAAATTCTAAGCGTACATATTTTATCCCAAAGAGCCATCATAAGAAGCCTAGGCATGTATTGACCTCAAGAAAATGTGAAAAAAAACCCAGGTACCACTGAAGAGAAGAAGTGAGATATCTCTCTCTGGCTTTGCTTCGCGAACGAAGATTCAGGAAGGACGCATCCCGCGCTTTGCACTAGCACGTTGGTGACTAAAAAGGCCAATTCGGGATAAACAGGTCCGGTTGCAGAAAGCACAATAGAAAGTCTCCTTGGGTGATGTTTCCAGGTTGCAGTACTTTCTGCGTTGTCGTTTCTCTTCGAGGCTCGTTCGGCGTGAGCTTTCGAAGAAGGCTGCAGCGTCATGGATAGTACATCTCCACGCCTCCCGATGCGAGGCCAGGGAGGACCATTGTTGGTGATCTATCTGGCCAAGCCTGAGATGTTGTTTCAGGGAGTCCTTGTATCTCTTCTTTGGGGCGCCCCTCTTACGCTGACCCGTGGCGAGTTCACCGTAGAATACTATTTTGGGGAGGCGATGGTCCTTCATCCTAGAAACGTGTCCTGCCCAGCGCAGCTGCGTCCTCAATAGCATGGCCTCAATGCTGGTGATCCCTGCTTGCTCAAGGACAGCAACATTCGTCACATAGTCAGTCCTGTGTATATTTAGAATTGTGGGTAAACAGCGCTGATGAAAGCGTTCAAGGAGTCGTAGGTGCTGGCGATAGGTGACCCATGTTTCAGACCCATAGAGGAGAATAGACAGTACAATGGCTCTATACACACTGATTTTTGTGCTTCGCCTCAAGTGTTTGTTACTCCAGACTCTTTTGTGAAGCCTTCCGAATGTGCTATATGCCTTTGCCAGTCTGTGATCGATCTCTTTATCAATCTTGGCGTCTGAGGAGATGATGCTTCCCAGGTAGGTGAACTGCTGGACGGACTTAAGCACAGATGTGCCTACGGTGATGTGGGGATGGTAGTGTCCTTCCTGTGGTGCCGGCTGGTAGAGAATTTCCGTTTTCTTCAGACTGACTTCCAGCCCAAAGAGCTTTGCAGCTGTTGCAAAACAAGATGTGAGGTGCTGCAGAGCTGCTTCCGTATGGGCAACGAGGGCAGCATCGTCAGCAAAAAGCAGCTCACAGACTAGATAGTTTAGAGTCTTAGTGCGGGCCCTCAGGCGGCTTAAGTTAAACAGGCTACCATCAGTACGGTAGCGTATATAGATGCCATCGTCTTTTTCTTTGAGATCTGCCATAGCCCTTTGGAGCATCATGCTGAAGAAGATTGTAAATAAAGTCGGAGCAAGAACACAACCTTGTTTTACACCATTAGTGATTAGAAAGGGCTCCGAGAGAGCGTCACCATATCTGACTTGACCTTGCTGGCCTTCATGTAGCAGGATGATCATTTTGAGGAATTTGGGGGGGCATCCTAGTCGTTCCAGGATCTGCCACAGACCTTTTCTACTCACAGTATCGAAGGTTTTGGTGAGGTCGACAAATGTTACATAGAGTCCTTTGTTCTGCTCTCTACATTTCTCTTGCAGTTGTCTGAGGGCAAATACCATGTCTGTAGTGCTCCTATTAGCTCTGAAGCCACATTGGCTTTTGGGAAGAAGTTCTTCTGCAATGGCAGGAACTAATCTGTTCAGCAGTATCCTTGCAAGGATTTTTCCAGCAATGGAGAGCAGTGTTATAACTCGATAGTTTGAGCAATCCGATTTTGCTCCTTTTTTCTTGTACAGGGTGATGATGACTGCATCTCGGAGATCTGATGGCAGTTCGCCTTTTTCCCAGCAACTCACAAGGAGTTCGTGGAGTTTAGCATGGAGTGCATGACCTCCATGTTTCCAAGCTTCAGGTGGAATTCCATCAATCCTGGCAGCCTTGCCATTTTTCATCTGCTGTATGGCCTTAACGGTTTCTTCCAAAGTGGGAGCTATGTCCAATTCTTTCTTCATCGGTTGTTGTGTCATCTGTTGAATAAGTGAATCTTGGACTACTCGGTTGGCACTAAAGAGGCTTTGGAAGTGTTCAGCCCATCGGTCCAGAATGGAAGCTTTGAATGGAAGCAGAATGGAAGAAGTGAGATATAGTACTGACACAATGATACGGTCTGCATTGCTTTAGTATTCCAAGTCTTTCTCATCTCTGCCATGCTCCGAAACTGGCATAACACCCTAAAGTGGGTGTTTGTTTTCACCTTGGTATCAGGATTGCCAGAGCTAGGTTACAAGAAACAGTTCTTTGGTATTTTTACCAGCATTATTGCCTGACTAATGCAGAGTCTTTCATGGATATTAAGATTTAGTTCCAACGCTTAGTAGAGGAAGTAATAGAGTGAGCTCATCATCATGGAGACTTCTGAAACAAATGCTAATTGCCCTCTCTAGATTTGGATCATCCGAGTGGTTTTCTCTCAGGACACATGAAGGGACATTATGCCATACTGGAAGTGGCGGAAAAATCTATTAACATGATGGCTCATAAGTTAACCACATCCAGGGCTTCTGAATTGGCAACCCAAAATTCATTTCCACAGACCTTCAAACATTTATGTGTACAGTGGGCCCTTGGTATACGTGGGGGATCCATTCCGGACCCCCCCGCGTATACCAAAATCCACGTATGCTCAAGTCCCAATTGTTCCCAATGGCGGCACGCGTGCATGTGCGCTGCCATTGGGAACAAAAGCTCCTTGGCCTCCCCTCCTTCCTTCCCACCCATGCTTCCCTCCTCCCTCCCTCCCTCTTACTTACCTTCAAGGCCTCTGTTTGCCGCCGGCACCGCCACAGGAAAAGCCGGGTGGTGGCAGAGGCAGCGGCAGTAGAGGCCAAGCCTCGGGCTCCTCTCCGCCGCCGGAGAAGAGCCCGATGGCGGTGCTGGAGGCCTCTTGGCCCCAAACAGCACCACCACTGGACCTTTCCTGCGGCGGTGGTGAGGAGGCACAGCTGCCATTCCGGAGGCCTTCAAGGCCTTCAGCGCCAGCATCCAGCCTCCTTGAGGCCTATCGGTGCCTCTGCCTCTTGGCCTCCAACACCGGTATTCGGCCCTTCCGCGGCGGCCTTCAAGGTAAGTAAGAGGGAGGGGAGGGAGGGAGGAGGGAAGTGAGGGAGGGAAGAGGGGAGGGGAGGGGAGGAGAAGGAAGTTGTCCCTAATGGCGGCACGCATGCACGCGCGCCACCATTGGGGACAACTTCCCAATTTGCCATCCGCGTATGGTCAAATCCACGGATGGCAAATCCGCGTATAAGAAAGGCCGACTGTACATCACTCCTGAAATATGCTTCTAACCTTTGTTTAAAGATCTCTATAGATGGAAAGTTTAGCACCCTCCAAGGCAATCTATTTTGCTGTTGAACAGCTCTTATAGTAAAAAAAAAGTTTTTCTTAATGTTTGGGTAGATACTATTTTCTCATAATTTGAATGCATTGGTTCATGTTCTAGTCTCTGGAGTAGCAGAAAACAAGCCAGCTCCATCTTCTACATGACACCCATTCAGATATTTAAAGATAGCTATGATGTCACCACTCAGTCTTCTCTTCTCTAAGTTAAGCATATCCAGCTCCCCAAGTCATTCTTCATAAGATTTGGTTTCCAAATTCACCAGCCTACATTAAAGAGTCAGCAACAAATATGAAGGATCAAGAGTACTGTTTCCACTGACTGAATTTTAGGGACTGCTTGTTGACATATCCTCCCTATATGCTTCTCTGTGACCTCCTTTTCAGTGCAAAGGGTGCTGAAAAATATCCTTGATTTCCCTCTAAACTGTATTGATTCTAGCTTAATTTGAATGACATCAACTTCCTCCTGTTTCTTACAGGGAAGAATCTTTCTGTTCTTTCCTAGGCAGTTAATCAATTAGGAAGAAGAAAATAGACAGGTTCCCAGGGTATGGTGATTAGGGGCACTGTATAATAGAGTTACAGAATGCTTGTAATTCAATTCAATACTTGA
Organism: Sceloporus undulatus; assembly: GCF_019175285.1. Taxonomy (NCBI): domain Eukaryota; kingdom Metazoa; phylum Chordata; class Lepidosauria; order Squamata; family Phrynosomatidae; genus Sceloporus; species Sceloporus undulatus. Next base: position 251,306,178 of record NC_056522.1, read on the forward strand.
TTTCCTGGATGATGAGAAATCCTAGGAAGCCATAGCTTGCAATTTAATGGGGTGAAGCTGGATAGAGGAAAAAAATCATTTCCAAAGAACTGACTCTGTACTCCTGTCTGTTTCTATATTTTTATGCCAGTACTCAGGGCAGTGGTGTTCTGAAGACAACTGACAACTGATATCATAAAAAAAGTTTCAATATATCACGTAAGGGTTTAAACTGAAACAGTGGAATAAAAACATACCCTAAAGAAACATAACAGTTCAGATAGAATCATGGAATCATAGAGTTGGAAGAGATCACAAGGGCCATCCAGTCCAACCCCCTGCCATGCAGGAAATCTCAATCAAAGCACCCCCAACAGATGGCCATCCAGCCTCTGTTTGATAACCTCCAAAGAAGGAGATTCCACCACTGAGGCAGCGTGTTCCATTGCTGAACAGCTCTTACCATCAGGAAGTTCTTCCTAATGTTTAGATGGAATCTCTTGTCCTGTAACTTTCATCCATTGCTCTGTGCCCTAGTCTCTGGAGCAGTAGAAAATATGACATCCCTTCAAATATTTAAACATGGCTATCATGTCACACCTTAACCTTCTCTCCTCCAGGCTAAACAAACCCAGCTCCCTAAGCCATTCCTCGTAGGGGATGATTTCCAGATCATTCACCATTAAGATCACCCTTCTCTGGATACACTCCAGCTTTTCCACATCCTTCTTGAATAGTAGTGCCCAGACCTGGACACAATATACCAGGTGAGGCCTGACCAAAGCAAAATAGAGTGGTACTATTACTTCCCTTGATCTATACACTATATTTATCTTGGTACAGCCTAGAATTGCACTGGCTTTCTTAGCTGCTGCATCACATAGTTGACACATGTTCAGCCTGTGGTCCACACTGGCCCTTATCACACAAGGGGTTTTGCAGCTCAGTTCCGGAGTCACTATTGGTCCAGCCATGCGAATTCACATTATATCGTGATGTATTATCACACCTGATTGCTTTCTATGGGGGGTTGTTCCGATGCGGATCCACAGTCAAGCTGGACTGACTCCTCATTTCTATGAATTCGGTAACAAGTGAATTCACAAAAATTGCTTTGATTTTACTCTGAATTGGTCTGGTATGAAATACAACTTTGCTTCCATCCCGGTACCCCAAACCTCCAAGGTCCCATATTTTCCATGATACTGTGCTGCAATTTTGCCCCATTTGCTTCTGGTACTCCCCCCGCCCCCCGCTTCCATTGCTGCCGAGGGGAAATGCAGTTGTTTCCAATGCTGCTGGGGAAAGGGCAGAGAGCTACTAGGGAATGAATGTATACACATTTTAATGTGGACAGGAGACATGCTGGTGAGGAGGGGGAAAGCGGTTGTTTCCAATGCCGTTGGGGAAGGCTGCTTGTGTGACTTGAAAAAAACAGACCATATATCCCATAGAAAGGCTGTTTGTGTGGTTGCAAAAATAGACCATATATCCCAGAAAAAGAGTGCTAGTTTGGGTGCCAAAACAGACTCTAAAGCCCACAGAACATAATAATAATAATAATAAATTTTATTTATACCCCGCCCTTCCATAGATATGATCAGGGCGGCTTACAAGATTTAAAAACATTACAATACAAGGTTAAAATCTAATATAACAATTAAAAACAATACTACAAAAAACGAAAAACAAAAAACAAAAAACAGGAACAGGAAAACAGTAAAATGGGAAAATACACATGTCAGGGGCAGAAGAAATGAAGATAAAACACCGATCCAGGGTCAATAGGGAAAAAGGAAAAGGGGGAGGAAAATAGATAGACAAATTAAGGTGGGAAGGCCAGCCGAAAAAGGTATGTTTTCAACTGTTTTTTAAAAACAGCTAATGAGGCGGCGAAGCGAAGCTCTACAGGGAGCTTATTCCAGAGGGGAGGGGCAGCAGTAGTAAAAGCTCTCTGTGAGGTCCGTATATGTTTGGACCTAGGGACCTCCAACAGTTTAGTCCCGGAAGTTCTGAGTGTGCGAGGCGGATTATATGGGGAGAGGCAGTCCTCCAAGTACCCTGGGCCCAAGCCATTTAGGGCTTTATAGGTCAAAACCAACACCTTGTATTGAGCTCGGAAGCGAATAGGCAGCCAGTGAAGATCTTTTAGAATAGGTGTTACATGGTCCGATCTGGAACTACCAGCGACCAATCTGGCTGCCATATTCTGCACCAATTGCAGCTTCCGGGTTTGGTACAAGGGTTGCCCCATGTAGAGCGCATTGCAGAAATCCAATCGAGAGGTTACCAAAGCATGTACAACAGTTTCTAGGTCCTTTCGGTCCAGGTAGGGACGCAGCTGGCGTATCAGCCGAAGCTGATAACAAGCACTCCTGACCGTCGCATCCACCTGAGGAGTCAGCTGGAGCGACGAATCAAGGAGCACTCCCAAGCTGCGCACCGAGCCCTTCAGGGGGAGCGTGACCCCGTTCAGGACCGGGTGACAGATCTCACCACCCGAAACCGGGGAACCTATCACCAGTACTTCCGTTTTCCCTGGATTCACGCTGAGTTTGTTCTCCCTCATCCAGCATGAAGCCATCATTCACGTGAGGCTATCATTCACGTGAAAGTGGAACTAGGAAGTGGCCCCCTTCTTTACCCCGGAAGTGCAAAGGTTCACGATGTGTTCAGACCCCACTGAGCATGCGCAAGGGTCCCAATTCTAATAGTTGAATCCGCATGGTATATACTGGTGTGGTAATTCAATGTGCACTCGCTTCGCTTTGACCCAGTAATTACCACAATTTTACTCTTCACATGTGATAGTTCATCACGTGAATTGCCTTGGATTCAAAGTGACTCTGCTATGGAAGCACTTCGGTTTAGAGTTCCAGTATCACGTGTGATAAACACGTAAGACTCCTAAATCCCTTTTGCATATATTACCGTCAAGCCAGGTGTCCCCCATCCTGTATCTATACATTTCATTTTTACTGCCCAAGTGTAGTATCCTACATTTCTCCTTATTGAAATTCATTTTGTTAGTTTTGTCCCAGCTTTCTAAACTGTTAAGGTCATTTTGAATTCTGATCCTATCCTCTGGGGTATTAGTAACTCCTCCTAATTTAGTGTCAGCTACAAATTTGATAGACATGCCCTCTATTCTACCATTTACGTAATTGATAAAGCTGTTGAATAGCACTGGGCCCAGGACAGATCCAGGTGGCACCCCACTAGCCACTTCTCTCCAGGATGAAGAGGAGCCATTGTTGAGTATCCTTTGGTGCAGTCAGTCTACCAATTACAAATCCACCTAACAGTTGCACTGTCTAGCCCACCTTTTATTAGCTTTTTTTCTAAAAGGAGGTCCTTGTCACGAAAGACCTTGCCAAAGGCCTTACTGAAATCAAAATATGCTACATCCACAGCATTTCCTTCATCTACCAAACTTGTGACTCTATCAAAAAAGAGAGAGATAAGATTAGTCTGGTATGACTTATTCTTGAGAAACCCATGCTGACTATTAGTAATGATGGCATTGCTTTCTAAGTGGTTACAGGCTGTCTGTTTAATGATTTGCACTAGAATCTTTCCTGGTATCGATATTATGCTGACTGGGAGATAGTTATTTGGGCCTCCTCCCCTCCTTTTTTTTTTTTTTTTTTTTGGAAAATGGAGACAATATTTGCCCTTCTCCAGTCTGCTGGGATCTCTACTGTACTCCAGGAATTGTCAAAGACTGACAATGGTTCTGAGCAGTGGCACCCTCATTCCAGGTGTCACCCAGTGGGAGTGTTGGGGTGTGATGCCAGGGGATTAGTGTTGGCCAAAAGGATCCCAGGCTTTCTCCCTGGGAGCAAGCCTTGGGTTGGAGCTACCAGCAGGAGCGCAGATTGCATGGAAAGAAACCTATCATCCATCTTCCCCGAACTTCAGTCAAATTCAGTCTGATTCACTTATTCAGTCTCCTGATACTGTACTTATTCCATTGTTTCTATATGTATACCGTCGACCCTTCTTATACGCGGAAAAAAGCATACACAATTTGAAAATGTTCAAAAAAGTATACATTTCAAATATCAAACCTTGAGTTTCCATTTTTTATATGGGACACCATTTTGCTATGTCATTATATTTAATGGGACTTGAACATACACAAATTTTGTTATACACAGGGGATCTTGGAACCAAACTCCAGTGTATAACAAGGGTCTACTGTACTAGGGTTGACAGAGTGAAAACTGGAGATGGCTTCTGTACTTTTAATGGTTGTATGGAAGAAAGAATTTGGGCAGGTATTATTTGCTCCCTTTTCTACACAACCATTAAAGGTACAGGAGCTGTCTTCCATTTTTAGTTTGGCTTTCCTAATTACACTGCCCTGGTTATCAAGGAACAGAAACATTTAGGAGAAATAAATAGGTAGTTCTTTTTATTCTTGAGCCTAAGGTGGGCAAATGCAAAAACCTCTCATTCACATTTTATTCATATCACTCACATTTTCTCTCAGAGATGCAGGTATGGATAATCTCAATCAGGGAGGTTACAGGTTTGAATTTACAGGATCTCAGCAGAGCAGTGGAGCACAGTGAGTCTTGGAGGTGTCCCATCCACAGGAGCGCCAAGAATCGGGGACAACTTGAGGGCATCTAACGACAAATTACAACAACAAAAGCAGTGACAGAAAAAAGTTGATCCAATCTAATTCTATCTCCTAGAAGCCCATGCTCATAGGTCCTGGAGAGAATTAGAGATATTGGAAGTCTGAGAAACAATGTTGAGGGTGTTTATTTAAGATTCAGTATCATCTTAAATGCCTTTCAGCTTTAGAGGAAGGCAATAGTAAAGCCCCTCTAAATAAATCTGGCCAAGAAAACCCTGTGTTAGGTTTGCTTTAGGGTCATCATAAGTAGGAAATGACTTCAAGGCACAGAAGAACAATAAAGCAGCTTAAATATCAATTCTTCATTCTTAAATCCCTAGCCCACCTTCTTTCTTAATAACCTAACCATCCACACACAGAGTTTCCCTTATTATCCTTCTGTCCTCAGTACCTCATAAGCATAAACATTCTCACAATCACCTCATGTTCAAGAGAAAAAGCACAAGCTTGTCTCACAAACTCCTGTCCCCATTCTGATGCAGGCTTCTGACTGTGGTGTCTCTGGTGATGCTGAGGCCTTTAGACATGAAGGAGAGGTTGTTTTCAAGGTTCTCTGAATATCAGTAGCTCACCATCTACTGTGTTTTACAGATGAGCTGACATGCAGTGCCAAGTTGACAGTCTGGCCATCACACCAGCCACTCTTCACCCGCAAACTGGAGTCTGTGGCTGTGGTAGAAGGACGTGCAGCGCGGTTTGACTGCAAGATCAGTGGGGACCCCTCACCAACCACAACCTGGACACGTTTTGGTAATTGTTCCCATTAGGGATGGGTGAGAATTTTATTTGGTTCATTTTCTCCATAAGAACTTCCCCAAATTTGTAATCTTCCCTTACATTTGACAGAAAGAATTTGAGGAGTTTAAATCAATGGCCAGATTCATCTGTCCAAGCAGAGATTTGAATCTTCAAGCATTCAACCATGTTAGGGTTGTTGACTGTTTTTGAGAGAGTTTTCATCATTAACAGCTATATGGTAGAGACATGTGCAACATGAGCCTCTTTATACTGGGTATACCTATACGTATTTCATTTGGCCAAGAACTTACCTATTTTGAAATTATCTTCATAAATTTGAGTGAAAGAAACAAAACTTACAATAATTTGAATGCAGGAGGAAGCAAAACTGATAGATTCATTTTTCTCTGCTACAGGAGACTTTGAATTATTTGGTACTCTAAATTCAAGCTGTCTTGGCTATGATGAAAGGGCAAATATGTGCAAGACTACTTCCCATCTATTCATGTCCACTTTGGTGATGTTGACGGAGTAAGCCATAAGGTCCATGATTCTCAAGTTCATGGTGGCCCTTACCCAATGGATACCTAGTTCCCACCTCTGAACCTAACTATAGTTCTGAATGACATGACCATGTGTAACTGACCTAGAGGTTGGTGATGGAAGAAGTCTCCCATATTTGCAGTAAGACTAATGTGTATGGTATAATATGCCCTAGCTGCTGCCGTTCCATCAACTTCAAGGTACCTCTTACAACTAACTCTAGGAAGGAAGGAGAAAGCAAGGGAATTCTATCAACTATGGGTCATAATTGTCCTTCTTTTTCCTATGGTAGTCCAAATGCAACTCACATCTGTCAAGGGTGAGTTCCTCTCTGTGTACTCTCCTCAGTTTTGGGCCAGATTATGACTGTGGTGTGTCTGATACAGGTCAGCCTGTGCAAGAAGGCGAAACAGCACGTGTCTACCAGGATGGGGGACTGCACTCTCTGGTCCTCCTGCACGTGAGCTCAGAGGATGAGGGGCAGTATGGTGTGACTGCCAACAACAAGCATGGCCAAGCTGAATGCACTGCAGAACTGTATGTGGAGGAGCCACGTCCGGCAGCCAGCTCTCAGATGTGAGTGTGAGAAGGGAGGGTGATAGAGTGGGGTGGCAATTTCTGAAACATACCATTAAGTAGCAGACATGGGCAGTTTGGGGCATTTTAATACTTTCTGTAGTGAAGACATTGCCTGAAGACAGGTCCTTATTATAATTTGGTTATGTTGATCTAATCTATTATTCATATAAGCCCTGGAGCTCTATTATTTCTGGAATGTATTTAAGATTGGGGTATTTTAGATCCTCCAGATGAAAAGATTAGTATTATTTGTTTTCTTTGGCTTCTAACTACTGAGATTTTTATTTCCTCCCAGCTCTGGCTTAACATTAGGCAAAGAACAGCTGAAAACTATTCTTATATAGCAGCCTTGCCTAAAACTTGGCACTTCTCTGGATATGTTGAACCACAACATCCATCATTTTCAGATAGCAAGACTGGTGGGACATGTAGTCCAACACATAGTCCTGGTGGCATGATGGTTAAATGCCAGTATTGCAGCCAAAACATTGTGAATTCAATCCAGGTTGACTCAGCCTTCCATCCTTTCGTAGGTCAGAAAAATGAGTACCCTGCTTGTTGGGGCAATTGGCTAATACATTGTAAACTGCTTAGAGAGTGCTTAGCACTATAAAATGGTATAAAAATGTAAGTGCTATTGCTATTGTTATAGTTCAGCATATGCCCTGTTGGGAGAGGCTTCTATGTAATATTAACTTATTAGTCTTAAACGGATTGCTCTGTTGACATAGGTGAATGAATTATCCCCCCCACCCTTTCCTGAATTGCTAAATCTGGGAGTCGCTCTGTATTCATGAGAACCAGATCCAGTTGCTATTCTCACTGGCCCAAGCTGATATGCAGCTCTTTGGAATGTAGTCTATATCACATTGGCTCCCAAGCACGCACACACAGCCAGACACACAAACACATACACACATAAATAAAGGATGTCTTTGTGGGAATGGGCCTTGCTTGCAGCCCTCACAGGCTTCCTCGGGGTATTTTATTTCTGTTATCCAGTTCCAGGTTTTGTAAATGCATATTTTTCAGAGCATAGATCCCCTTATGCATGAGCAGTTATGATTAGCATGCTTAAAACAAGGGACATTAGCGAGACAAAATAAAGACATTTTATATTAAGGCCAATTGAACTGATTACATATAACATGCAGGAGAACCAGGAGAGTTAATCAGTTGCAACAGAGAATAACAGATATTTCTGGCACCACATAAGAACAGGCAGTTATCTGAGTGTCCAGGAGAGTGAGACATATTATCCAGACAACCAAGATATTGTCTTGATTGCACAAACAGCTCAGCTTTCATTAGAGCCAACCATTTTCCATTCCTCCTAAATGCAGAGAAAGTCCTGAACACTTCAATATGCAGTATAGTACCCCGTTTAATGCATGAGCTTATTGCATTAACAAATAAGCCGTCTTACCTCTTCTGGCTTAAATTCAGGATCCGGGATGCCCCCAGATGTTATCATACCTAAATCACCACCAATCTAGCCAGGATTCTGCCACCCGGATGCATTCTGGGTCAAAGCCTCACTCAGCCAGCACTTTTTTGAAGGTTTCAACCCAGGATGCATCAAGGCAGCAGCATCCTGGCTAGATCGGCAGCAATTTAGGTATGATAACACCCGGGGGCATCCTGGATCCTGAATTCAAGCCAGAAGAAGTAAACCGGCTTATTTGTTAATGCGATAAGCTCTGCAATCAGGATACTATCCCATGGCTGGCAAAAGCTGCTCCTTTGGTGATAAGGAGCAATTTTTGGTATTCATGGCACAGCATGCAGCATGCTTATTGAAGTAAATGGGGTGCCAATTGTTCCAAGACAGTGTGAAGATAACTAGAGCACTGTAATTTCCTATTTGCAAAGCTGCCTGAGAGAAGTGTATTCCCCAGCTGATTTCTCATTGCATCCTTGGTGATCTCAGCAGTTGGTTACGAAATGAAACAGCTGGGATTCCAGAGTCCCTGTCCCACTCCCAACCTCCCACAACAGGATGGGATTGACCCAGCCATCATTCAGCAATCCACGTCTATATTTTCACCACCCCTTGGGAATCTCTTGATTTCCAGTTCTTAACACTGAATATTCCAGTGCTGTGATGCATTTTGTTTTGAACATCCTGCCATGGTTATTCCAGTGAAACATGACCTTTGGTTCCTTATGAAGGTCACTTTCTCTGTGCTCAGTCAGAGTAGGGCAGGAATGGGCAAATGGAGCAGGCCCAGAGGTCAATTTTCCCTCTTTGGGACTCCCCTTGGCAAAATGGACTGCCAAAAGTGCCAAAAAGATACCCCGCAATACTTCCACCTATTGGAAGTCTTCTAAAAATGTTAAACAGTACCTGGGCAGGAAGAACACAGAACATATTCAAAATATGGATGTCCACTCCTGGAGGCTTTCTGAAGGGGAAATTCACCTGCATTTGACCAATGAACCAGTGGTGATAGGGAATTTTAATAAATAATAATAAATAATAAAAAAATTATTTCTATCCCGGCCCTCTGTCCGAGACAACCAGGGTGGCTTACAAGTTAAAACAGTACAGTCCCAAATTCCAGTATCCCATTCCCCCCTAAAAATAACAATTAAACAATTCACAGTTTAAAACATACCTTAAAATAAACAATCAAACAGTGGCTATAGCAGATTCAGGGTGGTAAGAGGCTAAGAGCCAGAGAAACAGCCAGGGGGCTCATGTGGCCTGAGGGCTGGCCTCTGCTCACTACCCACAGAAAAAAAGTAACTTGCTCCCTCTGTGATTATCCTTTGTGGGCTCCTGTGATCTGCCACATGAGCATGGTGGCCGCCCTGTGGTATAACTAGCTGTTGTCATTTAGATATCTCTCTTTCCCTTGCAGCTCCAAGCTGGAAAAGATGCCATCCATCCCTGAGGAGCCAGAGCAAGGGGAGAGTGAAGTAGAACGGTTCACCATGCCAGACTTCTTGCGGCCACTCCATGACCTGGATGTGTTGGAATCCAAGGAGGCTGTGCTAGAGTGCCAAGTAGCTGGGCTGCCCTACCCCACCATCACCTGGTTCCATAATGGCCGGCGCATTGAGAGCACTGATGAGCGCAGGATGATGCAGTGTATGCTCCTTCCCTTGGGTTTCCCATGCACATATATGTACAGGAACTGCCATGTAAAACAGGGCTTGGAGGACTACCTTTGAGCCAGGTATCCACTACCTCCTGGGTCACCTTCCTGCCAACTGCAGCTCCTGCTCAATACCATTGCCTGGTTATTTACTGGCAAAGGAAAGAGATGGGTAGCTATGCTGGCAGAAGTGCCTCCTCCTCCCCCTTCTTTTTTCTTGCCCAAATCTTCTCAGCCAGAAAAAAAGGCAAGTGAGCAGGGGGGCAGCGATGCAGAGAGAAGCTGGGATGGGAGAGTGGGGTGTCCTGATAGTAGGTGCCCTGTGGGCCCAAGAGCTACAGCAAATGCCTCAGCTTGCCAACCTCTGGCATCAACCCAGATAGGAAAGCACCAACAGAAATTGGGGTACCATCTGAGCCCTTTCTCACTGCAAACTAAAAGAAGACAGTACTCAATTGAAGGAAGATACCGAAATATAGCCTTTAGGGCTGAAGAGTGGGGTATAAATACCATAATAAATAAAAAATAAAATAAATAAAATATATTGGTACATGAAATGGAAAAATTAAGTGACACCCATCTGCTCCCTTTACAAATTAATATGGGGATAATCAATGAATACGTTTTCCTCTCAGGGATGGCCCTGGCACTAGAATGAAGCAGTCCACTCAGGTAGTATATATTATTGACAGTAGAGGCAGTTTCCTCACTTTTTTTCATCCCATCCCAACCCTTTGTAGAGGACAGAGCTATGTGTGCCACACCGCCTGTCCTGCACCCTCCAAAACTAGCTTGCTGCTCTCAGTTGTGGAGGAAGATGCTATCCCATCAGCAATCTTCAAGTAAGATTTTCCCTGCAGTTTCTGTTAGCTTCTATATGGAGATGAGTCATCTTGTTTTTCACCTCAGGCATCAAAATGTTTTCAGCCAGCCCTGTCTCCTACTGAATTCCCATAGAAATGGACAGCTATGTTCCTACTTGTACAGCTCCTAGATGGGTGGATGCTAATGTCATTTTAAAAAAAACAACCAGTTGTGCCAGCTTCTCCTTAATATATATTTGTGGTGTGAAAACACTAGAGGGTTTCAAATGAAGACAATTATTATTTCTTTGGTAACCTTTGTAACTCTCACAAGACAGGGTGATCCTGTGGTAGCCTCTGGAAACACTCACAGCGTGAACCATGCCCAACTTAGGTTAGATTTTGTATGCCTCCCTTTTTGCTCCTTTCTAGGGACTCTTTTGCTTGTTCCTTCTGTCACACCTTGCAGCATGGTAGTTTGAGAGATGGTTGGTATCATGGTTGATTTGTTTACTCCCATCTAATGCCCACCAAATCAGTAAGACAGCATGTCCTTACCATTAGCCCCTGTAAGATTCCCACCTCTCTCCCAACATGCATCTCTCATTTCCCCAAGAACATGTCTGCCACTCTCTTGTGTATGTGTGTTCCTATTCCTTCCTACAAGGATTGTGTGATCCTGGTCTCTGCTCCTTCCTTTCCCTCCCCTCCCAACTCTTCTGTCTTCCATTGTCCTTTGCAGACAAAGATGTGCACCGCTTGGTCTTCCCCTCTGTCAGTCATGCCCATGCCGGGGTCTATAAAAGCGTCATTGCCAACAAAGTGGGCAAGGCCACCTGCTATGCACACCTCTACGTCACAGGTAAGGATGAAAGGTAGTGAGGAGATCTCCTTATCTGAACTAACACTCTAGTGTTGGGTATGATGGAAATTGTAGCCCAAACATCTGGAAAGTTGTGGCAAAACCACTGTCCCCCTCTGTAGCAGTAGCTGCAGGCAATTTTGGTTCTTTGACTTTATAGTAGTGCATGTTTTTTAAATACTTCTCAGTTTTCATTTTCTGGTTCTTTGACTTTATGGTAGTGCATATTTTTTGATACTTCTCAGTTTTCATTTCCTGATCTCCTATGTGTGGGAGACACCATGATATTCTTGGGTCCTGACACCCATTGATGAAAGTAACTGAAGCACCCATTAACTGAAAATAAGCACTGAGGTTTCAGAATCCTCCGGTAAAGTTGGTGGAGCAGGGAGGGATGAGGAAATATGATTTCAGATTAGAAAGCAGACAATATTGTTTCTTTGCCTTTTCCTGTGCTCTCTGAGGTGTTCATGCTTTGTCTCTTACAGATGTGGTGCCCACACCCCCTGATGGACCACCTTCCATAGTTGCTGTCACTGGCCGAGCTGTCACATTGAAATGGAACAAGCCCAAGTGGCTTGATTCAGCCATTGGTAAGCAAGGCCAGGAAGATGAGTTAGTGGGTATGAGACTATGAAGAAGGCGGGTTTCCAAGGTACCAAACAGGGGAATCTTGTATATGAAGAAGTCACAGAACATGAACTGCCTGGTGATTTCTGTTGCTTGTGTTCTCTTTGTGGGGAGCAGGCTGTCTTTGCTGAGACAACTGGCTTTTGTCACTGGACAGATCCCTGCACAATCTGGCACTTGTATCGCAAACAAAGCCCACACGAACTGACAGCTGTCATTTATGTGTTATACAGCCCACTCACTCTGTATGCTGCTGGTAGGAATGGGGGTGTTACATATTTTCATAAATTAATTCTAAAGTGTGTTAAAATGAGCACTGATTAGTTTTTGTCAGGATCTATTAACTCTGTCCTGCTCTCAAACAAATTTGATTTAAGAAGAGCTGGATTTTGTGGCCTATACAGCACATAGGCAAATTATATTATTTTATATAATTTATTGTGCAGTTGTTACTGTTCTGCATAATTCATTCTGGAGCTACCTTGTTTTCTGCTGCTCCAGAGAGTAGGACCCGGAGCAATGGATGCAAGTTACAGGAAAAGAGATTCCACCTCAACATTAGGAGGAACTTCCTGACAGTAAGGGCTGTTCAACAGTGGAACAAACTCCCTTGGAGTGTAGTGGAGTCTCCTTCTTTAGAGGTCTTCAAACAGAGGCTGGATGGCCATCTGTCAGGGATGCTTTGATTGAGATTTCCTGCATGGCAGGGGGTTGGACTGGATGGCTCTTGTGGTCTCTTCCATCTCTATGATTCTATGCTAGTCATAAAAAAGAGGAATGTGTTGTATTGGCAAACAAATCTCACAACTTCTCATCCCCCCAAAATCTGATCAGCTACCTGAAGAGTTCAGAAGATACTGCT
>NC_056522.1:251327104-251361256 GCF_019175285.1 Sceloporus undulatus
GGAAATCCTTATAAATTCTATATTCTCATCTCCACAATAAGTTTCTTCTAATAATTCTTTGTAGGACTATTTCTCTCATTCGGGAACTAGTTAAAACACACATGTCTTCTCTATCTAGTTTTCTTCTTCTTTCGCAATTTAGAATTCACCCTGAAGATCTTATCCATCTGCGCCCCAACAAATCTCATCTATCTCTATATAATTTGCCCAAATCGGTATCACTCTGTCATAAAAGTTTCTCTCCGTTCCTCCTTTAACCCTCTTATCTTATTGCACGTTCTCTATATCTCCTCCTGTAGAGGCTGCTTGTTGTTCTTCACTGTGGGCCCTTCTAAAAAATCTTTCCGTTTTTCTCTCTAAATTTCGGTCCTTTTAACACCTCCTACACCTCCACTTTAATTCCTGATATCTCTTTCGTACGTTGTCAATTTTTCCCCCAATTCCTTCTATCTCTTTCTGCAATTTCCTTCTCTATATTCTAGTATCTTTCAGTTCATCTCTGATCTCTTTTTTAAAAGATTTTTAAATTCCTCTTAGCTCCTGCAAAATATGGAGTTGATCTCCTCCTGGCTACTGATCCTCTTCTCGTTGCCATACTCTAGTTGCATTCACTTATTTTAGTAATTTCCAAATAAACTTTTAATTTTCCCTCTTTTCACTTTCAAATAAGCCTCTAAACACAAAAGATTAATATTGTTTATCTCAGAGTTAAACCTTTAAATTCCAGGTAAAACAGAATAGTCCTCAATGTTTTATCACTTAAATTTCTCCTCAGTTATAACATCTCACTCTGTAGATTACTTCAGGCTATTCTGTCAATCCCTTTCTGCCTTCTCTTTACTTCGCTTTCCTTCAAATTGCTTTTTTTTTTCTTTCCCAAGCTCTTTCCTATAATTGGTCTCTTGTCCGCTGAACCGACAGCTGTGTGACGTTGTTTTGAAATTCTCTTTGCAGCTTAAACCCCAGCTGATTCAATTGTTTATTCACAAGGCTATTAGCCCCAGCTGCCTCTTATAAACTTATTTTATTTATTGTCTTATTTTTCAAAAGTCTCAATTCCAAAACCCTTAATGGCTCCGTTCCAACGTCTTAGTAATACAGTCTCCAAGATCGTTCCAAGGCTTGTTTCCAGTCTTCACTATATCAGGTCCGGTGCCTGCGAGCTCAACAGGAAAAAGTTTTCCACGACAGCGTAAGGATAACAAAATAGTAATCCTTAGTCCAATCAATTAATTATTTCTTATCTTTATTGCTTATCCTCTTAAGTGGTGGATTCAGCTTAAACAAAACAAATTCTTGGTTTTATAAATCAGCTGTACAGTAATGACTCGTCCTTGTAGCTTAAGTTTTTCTTCTCTCCGCTTCCTCCAACACTCCAAACTATAAATTCTCCATTTCTCCTCTCTTTGTGTCTAAAAGAAACACATAAACTCTTTGGCTTTTTCTCTCTCCGAGGTTATCCTTTATTCCACTCTTCTCTATATGGAGAGACGCCAAGAAGCTGTTTAATCCAAACACAACTATCATGAAGCTTTCTCCTCCAAACACCAAACAAAAGACTTGCCGCGTCGGCTTGGTCCTTTCGGCACAATTGCTGTACCAGATGCCCTCGACTCCCGTCACACCTTCTTCGGTTCCCCTCTTGAACGGTCTGCCTCCGTCAGGCGTGGCGCAGGGTCTCAACGGGTCCTTGATCCCAAAACCTCCCCGGTTTTGGGATATCCTATCCTGAAGGCTTACAGCAATTGAGTTGCCAGTGTGGAGCCTCTGTCTCACAACTGCTACTCACTCTTCGGCAAAACAGGAAGTCTCAAAAAAAAACATTTTTTTAAAGAGTAAAGCAAGTTTATAACTGTTGTGGAGAAGATTGGAAGTCACTTTTATCTTTTATCTTTCTTTTTCTTGATATATCTATTTTTTTCCTTTCTTTTCTGGTCTTCCTTCTGATTCCCCCCCCCCCCCCCCCCTATTGTCAGTGTTAGTGTTAGTTAGTGTTAGTATATCTGAAAAACTTAATAAAAATATTTTTTAAAGAAGTTGACTTTCTTGACCCTAAATTCTCTGTGTTTTGTGGACTGTGCTTGTAGGTCCTTACTTGGAGGAGGCTCCCATGATCCTGGACAAACCAGATGTGGTACATGCAGTGGAGGGTCAGCCAGCCTCCATCACAGTAACCCTCAATCATGTAGAGGTTGCTGTCACCTGGCGGAGGTAGGACAGCTCTTCTATGTAGCTCATTGCACCCTCTCCACCCATTGTTGGGTATGCTACGCTATGAGGAGGCTTTTCATATTACACAACTATAGCACTATGATCTCATTTTGATCACCATCACTCCATTTTATGGAATCCTGGGATTTGTAATTTGGGGAGGGATAGACCTTGAGGCTGAGAATGCTAAGTACCCCTCCTAGGATGGAACCATAGCAGTTAATGTAGAACCATAGTGCTATAATTGTATAGTGTGAAAAGGCCACAGGTTACACTCATGCTAAGATGTTGCTAAGTTTGGCAAGAGAACAGCTGTTGTGTTACTGTTGGAAGATGAGGAAGAAAGCAAGGGGAAGCAAAAAAGGGTTGAGGAGGGATGTGTCCCAGCCCAGGGGAGTCTTTAGTGTGATTTCTGTGTTACTTTGATGTATTGTTGTTGTTACCTACAGCCTTCCTAATTCTATGGTTTCATGGTGACATATTAATTGGAGGTTCATTATGTCCCCAAGGTATGCACAGTTGAAAGGTCAATTACATTTAGGAAAATGAAAGTTTGCAACCAGTCATGGTATGCTCTGAGTTCACCTGTCTGATCCATGTATTTGCAAATTTATGTTTCACATATTTATTCTATTAGGTTTACTATGCTGTAAACATTTTAGATATAATGCCATGAGTGAAAGTGGTCCTAAGTAAATACAGGATTTGGGAAATAAGATGAGCAAAGTGATAGTGATTTTCAACTTTTAATTTAAAGGCTATATAAAGAATTATAACAAATATTTTATCTCATGTAATTTCAGTTTTAGGTACGCCTCAACAGCTGCTTCTTCTGCTGATGCTATTGTTTCTGAATAATGAGTTTTATTGGCTGCATCTGTCTAATTTTATTATACTGCTGTTGTTGCTGATTTGGAATTTTATTGTGTTTTATTGTTATTTTTAATTGCTGTTAGCAGCCCCGAGTGGTGTGTAAGCACTAGAAGGAGAAAGAGATAAACAATTTAAACAACAACAATAATAAAAAGAATTATATTGTGAATCATCACCACAGTGTTCATGCAATATGTCATGCCTTCCCACAAGATCATTGTCTTAAGAGTCTTAACAGACATGAAGTGCATTCATACTGACATCCAGAGTTTGGAAAAGTTACTTTTTAATTACAACTCCCAAAATTCTCCCAACCAGTGTGGTTGTTCTCTGTGCTGGTTGGAGGATTCTGAGAGTTCTAGCTTCTGTCACACTGCAGAAATAAAGCAGTTTGATACCACTAACTCCCATGCCTCAGTGCTCTAAAATTTTGAGATTTGTAGATTGGTGGAGCACCAGAACTTTTTGACATGGCTAAATATCTCACAAAACTACAAATCCCAGAATTTTATAGCATTAAGTCATGGCAGTTAAAGGGGTATAAAATTGCTTTACTTCTGCAGTGTGGATACACCCCTAGTCCAAAACAGAATTTTGCCAAGGTCTATTGCTGAAACACTTGGTTTTGGAATGAAGATAGTTGTCAGGGGCTCTCTACTTCAGGGTAGTTGAGAAGCCATGGAGGCAGCTAACAAGGCATTCGGATAAAAAAACTACTAGTTGTTGAAAATGTAAAAAGCTGAGTGTGCATTAATGGAATCCATAGTCTCCCATCCTTCTTTCTTGTCCTTCCCAGGGCTGGTGTGGTGTTGAAAGATGGTGATCCCAGTTGGGAAATGAGCATGCCTGATGATGACCAGCACTCTTTACGATTTGCCCGGGTGGGTAAGGGGGATGTGGGGGAAATGACCTGCGAGGTGAGCAACCAGCATGGATATGACCACTGCTTCATCAGTTTGGAACTGGCAGGTATGGGATGCTCAGATTGCCATGTATGCCTACTTTATGATCATCCCAATCTTTCTTTTAAGAACAGGGAAAGACCTTGGAGATCATGCCCCTCATCCTTATTGGGATGAAACGTCTCTTCAAGGCACTCCTATAATCAGGAAGCAGGGTTGTGGTTCACATAGGCTGTAGCTGTGCCTTACAGGTATGCACTGATCTGTTGTTAGAGGCTCTTGCTCCCACAGTTTGGTGCAGTCCTGGGTATTTGTATAAGCTGTCTATCAAAATGATGGGAAGAGAAGAGAAGAGACGGGTTTCACAAGAGTGAAGGAGATAGGCAACTTCCCCAGGCTGGCATTTTCGGGTAGGTGGGAGGATTAATTAGGGAGCTGAATGGATCTTCTCCTGCTTCAGCAGAGTGTGTATTCCTATCCCCAGAGGCACCTCGCTTTGAATCGATCATGGAAGACATTGAAGTTGGGGTGGGTGAGACCCCCCAGTTTGCTGTGGTGGTTGAGGGCAAACCCCTTCCAGACATCATGTGGTACAAGGTGAGTGTGGGTCCACATGTGAGGGAGGCTGCTGGGGTTGTGTGTCACTGAAGAATTTCTAAAGCTCCATCTTTTGCAGCTTCCTGGATGCTTCTCCATGAGTGTCTTTTCAGATCCTCTCACTTGTAATCTTCATGGCCTGTAATCCCTCAGCCCGTCATATTTCTTATCCAACTGATCTTATGCCTTTCCACTCTCCTGCCCCACAGCTTCTATCCATTCTGTTTTTGTTTTTTTTTTCCTGAACATGACATAGGGCCTGTACAGACAGGCCAAAATAAAGCTGCCTTGGGTCACTCTGAAGGTATGCTGTTTAAATGATGCATGTTTCCTAAGAGGCCAGAAACTGTTCCAAAGCTGTGGTCCAATCTTTAGGACTGGAGCGTGGCTTTGGCATGGCTTCTGGCCTCTTAGGAAACATGCATCATTTAAATAGCATACCTCCAAAGTGACCCAAAGCAACTTTATTTGGTCTGTCTGTATGGGTCCATAATATAGTTAAGTACCTCTGTGAGAGTGGGTGCTTAGAAGAGGGCATAGGCTTCTCCACTTTGAGGTGGGTAGCCAGACGAAGCCTAATATTCTGGAAGTTAGCCATTCACCTCTAAATATGAATAATGGTGGAGAGGCTGTTGTTTTTCCCCCAGAGAGGGAAGCAGTAGGGGAAAGATGAGGAAACCTTGGGTGGGGAGTCTCAAGAAGGAACCTACCATTCCTATGGCTTGCTAAAGAGGAGTGGGCCTGTAATAACACAGGAAGGGGAGACCCTAAGTGGCTCAGCAGTGGGCAAACTTTGGCCCACAATATGTGGTCCAAACTCCTATCAGCCCTAGTCAGACCACAACCCCATCAGCCCTAGTCAGCATTGCCAGAATCAGGGTTGATGGGAGCTATGGCCTCACATCTGAGGAGCTCTCAGTTGCCCGGCCCCTTGCCCTGGCCTGATGTTTGCAATATTTTTGTCCCAATATGTCTTCAATAGGATGAGGTGCTCCTGACTGAAAGCAACCACCTGAGTTTCGTATATGAGGAGAGTGAATGCTCACTAGTGATACTGAACACCACAGAACAAGACAGTGGGGTCTATACATGTGTTGCACGCAACCTGGCTGGGGAAGTGTCTTGCAAGGCTGAGCTTGTGGTTCGTGCAGGTGGGTGATATCATACCAGCCATATGAGCTGCCAATTGTTAGCCTCCAGGAAACACTGGGCAGCAGGACTCCCCAAGTAATGTTGAGTGTTGATGGTGGCCTGCTACTGGGCAATGGTGGTTGTCAGAGCAAGGCTAGAGTTCTGGCTGCACTTTCTCCAATCCAGATCTAGAACATGGGATGTCCAACCCAGTGTCCTTGAGGTTTCTTGCTGGAGCTGAAGGCTGTAGTGCAGCAGATTGAAAGTGTCATTATTTTAATCATGTATAGGCTAGCCTCCTGTAGTATGAGAAGTAATCCTGGCCAAATCAGAGATTGCTTGCCAATCGCAGAGAATCTATTAGAATTAAAAAGAGATGTGCTTTATCAGATCTATCCAGTCTAGTGTTCTGCCCCCGCAGCACCAATCAGGAAACTACAGCATGCCCATGAGCAGGACATGAACTCTTAGCACTCTTCTAGTTCAGCTCTGCAGCAACTCATATGCCGTGGCATACTGCCTCTGGTCATACATCAGAACTATCCATCCATCAGGACATATATCTGTCAGGATATATATCCATCAGGGTCGGATCACGTACTGTTCATGTTCTCTATTCTTTTCTATGCCCAAAGCAAGCTCTGACTGCATATACACTTATTCAGGTGGCTCATTCAGCTAGGTCTCAGCTAAAGAACTACGTGCTGAAGGATGGAGGAAGCTAAATGGGCCATATAACTGGACCATTAAGGTTACTATAGTGTATATATTGAGTGGCTGTGGCTCTCTATAAAACTGGGTCTTCCCTGACCCTACCTAGAGATGCCAGGGATTGGGACCTGCCACAAGTGATGGACTCTCCTCATTGAGGATTAAGGTCAGGTCCAAGAGATTCCTGGTTCAAATTCAAGAGTCCCTGATAGTAGAAGTCCTATTGAGGATTAATGCAAACATTATCCTCTTCATAACATCATACGAATGGGACTTAAGGGCATTTCAGAGTCTAGGACTCAAAATAAGCTGGACACTAAGGATTAGAACTTCCTATAAGAATGTCAAAAGGGGGGCAGAAGGAAATCAGGGAGGTGGTTGTGGAGTGTGTGTCTTCTTTTCTTCTACTTATCATTGCTTCTCTCCTTCTCTTTTGGCCCATCTTGCTCTGTAGCTGTGCCAGATGCTGATGCTGCACGGGCAGAAGAAGAGTCCCACATAGTCCGCCGCCTGGCTGAATATTATGATGTCCATGAGGAGATCAACAGGTGAGGGAAGAGGGGGAAAGCCATCAGTGAGACACAGGGGAAGAAGGTTCTCTCCTTCTCTTTTGGGAAGAAGGTCCTCTCCTTCTTGCTCCCAGCTGAATGGGCTGGGAATTTTACTTGGTAGAAGCAGATCTAGCAGGAAGGGTTGCACATCTTAGGTCCAAAACACACTGCAGAAGTAATCCAGTTTGGGACTGCTTTAACTGCTCTGGTTCAGTGCTAGGGAATTCTGGGAACTGTAGCTTTTGTGAGACATTTAGCCTTCTTTGTCAGAGGGCTCATTCCCACTTACTGGATAATCCACTTCCTGATTTGACTTTGCTCCTCGTTGGAAATCAATTCAGAAAAGCCTCTCATTCTCACTATAAAGCAGATATTTTCTTGTCTCTGTGTAATCGGATTTTATTTTTTGCACGGTTGTCATTCCCACTACTTGAGCCGCTGCAAAATGACTGTCAATCACAGTGACGTAAGCAGCAGCCTGGACTTTTGACAAATTTGACAGGGCCCTTCCAAACCCCTGGGATGCCTAGATCTCCTGATCTAGGCATCCCAGCCCCCCAAACCCCTGAGATACTTAGATCTCCCTATCTAGGCATCCCAGGCCCCCGCCTCCAATACCCCTGGGATGCCTAGATCTCCCAATTTAGGCATCCCAGGACCTCCTCCAAACCCCTAGGATACCTAGATCTTGGAAATGGAGGACAGGGCGACCCAGAGAGGCTTGGAAACTGAGGACAGGGGACCCAGAGAGGCTTGGAAACAGAGGACAGGGGGATCTAGAGAGGCTTGGAAATGGAGGACAGGGGACCCAGAGAGGCTTGTAGGAAGGAGAACAGGGCATGTTTTCTTTTCATTCTTTATTTTTTGTAAATAAAATTAATCGATGTAGCAATAGAGTGGTTTAGCACCTTTGCAAGTTGCTAAACCATTCTGTCGCTTCATTGATTAATTTTATTTTTTTAAAAAAAAGGAACCAAAAGTCACAAAGGCAGCAGGGGGGGGGGGGAGGTGACATCTCCAAAAAATGGGGAATGATTCTAAACACCCCTCTGCCATTAGTTCCTCCCCTCCAGAATGCTGTGATTCCAATCTCTCGTTCCCATTTTCTCAACACTCTTTGGAATCGCGTTTTTTCAAAAGAACCTCTTTTAAGCTAATGTTTAGAGAAAAACGGTTCTTTTGCCTTTGCCTCACTTCATCATGACAGATTCGATCACATTGCGACAGGAACCGGGTTCAAATGGGAACGAGGGTCATTTGCTCCGAATTGCAATTCACTATATTTGATAGTGGGAACAAGCCCAGAGAGCTCTGGTGCCACAACAAACTACAGTTCCCAGATTCTCTAGCACTGAGCCAGGTCAGTTAAAGCAGTCTCAAACTGGATTATTTCTGCAGTGTGTTTTGGACTTTAGTTACAGGAGCTGTGCTGCTCCTAGGGTAAGATATACAGATGTGAATTCACTTATGAGTTCATCTGAATCATTCTCAAAGGCCCCATTCCCACTGGGCATATAAAACAACGCATTTCGCTGTGATTCTGACTTGCATCATTTTTCCGAGTTGTATTCAAATCTGGTCCCTCGTTCCCATTACGAAAGGGTGCAAATGGACTCGGGTTTTTTTTACCCATGTACTCGTTCCCATTGAAATTTTCTCGGTTGTAATTTGAAGTGGACTTTTTTGCTTCCTGTTCCCATTGCCCTTCTGGAATCTCTTTTTTTTAAAGCATTTGTCAGTCAAGTGCCTAGGTGCTTGACGTCACAGCCAATCAATCGCTTAGGCGCTTTTCCCCTCTGGGAAAGGGAGAAGGAGCCTCTATTCCCCTAAGTCCCTTTGCCTCCCAAGCTGTCCTGTGTCTCCCCAAAGTCCCTGTGACAGATGGCCATCCAGCCTCTGTTTAAAAACCTCCACAAAAGGAGACTCCACCACTCTCCAAGGGAATATGGAATAGCTCATACTGTCAGGAAGTTCTTCCTAATGTTGAGGTGGGATCTCCTGTTCTCTTTTAAGGAGGCTACATAGTTGTAATTATAAAGTAATTAAAAACTGACAGACTGCAAAAAGAATGAAGTTATCACTTGTGAAGTTGCAGTTGTACTATAATATAAATACACCCTTTGTTACTGGAGATAGGAATTAATTGTAAATTAATTATAAATACAGTAAGTACCTGTTTGTAGCTGCTAACACCCAAGCTCTTGCAAAGCAAAATAATGATCCAGCAAAGCATGAAAAAGGAGCAAGGGAGACCTTACTTGGTGGAGCCTCACTTGATGCATGTTTCCTAGGGGAGCCTTCTCATATGTGCGGCGAGTGACCCAGAAGAGCTCCGGTTTGGCCTTTGCTGCCAAGTTCATCCCATGCCATGCCAAAGCCAAGAAATCAGCACGCCGTGAGCTTGGCATCCTAGCTCAGCTGGACCACGAACGCATCGTCTACTTCCATGATGCCTTTGAGAAGAGAAATGCCCTTATCATTATCATGGAGCTGTATCCTCTTCTGTTTTTCTTATTTATTTATTTAGTATACAGTACTGTCTTTCACCTAAAATGGAATCCAAGGCCTTTCCTGTCTTTCTTCCTGGGCATGACTCAGGATTGCTTCATTTGTGGGGCCTGGTTGGGTGAGAGCTTGAAATCTAGGTAGTGAATACTTTTTTTCTCTTTGTCCCCCTCTGCCCTCCCCATGGTATCTGAGACTTCTTGGATGCAACTGCTTTCAGGATCCCATGGCAGCCAGGCTGGCCTATGTTGTAGGAAAGTGTATTGTATTTTCTTAGGTACCATTTCCCTTGACAGATTATGCAGCTGCACTGGAGATGAACTGCTGGAACGTATAGCAAGGAAGTCTTCAGTGAGTGAATCAGAAGTAAGTTCAGGCTGGAGTAATCCATACAGGGCCATCCAGATCTGTTCTTCATCCTGGAAAGGATTTATTTATTAGGAAACATATCACTCCACTTTTCAGTGAGACTTTCAGAGTAGTTCACATTTAATTAAAAATACAAACAAACAGTAAAAACCAAGAACAATACAGTCAAAAGGCAATAACAATACAGACAGGAAAGCAGCAGAACAGCAAATTAAATTTTATTTTAAAGAGTATTTTCAAATCAAAAGATCTAAAAGGCCTACCCCCCCCCCCAAAAAAAAATCTTCACCCAGCAGTTGAAAGGACAACAAAGATAGTAGCATATGGACTTCTGTAGAGAATGTTTCAGAAATGGGATACCACAACTAAAAGCCCTTGTGTCTAGTCATCAGCTCTTAATTCTTATGGCAAGGGGACCCAAAGAAAGAATTCCAAGTTCAGATAGGTTTGTGGAGGAAAAGAAAGGTTTTAGATATTCAAGGATCAAATCTTTCAGAGCTTTAAAGGTTACAGTAACACTTTATAGTTTGTTTGGAAGTGAATAAGGAGCCAGTGCAGTTGTGTTAAAATGGTTAAGATACTGTTCTTTCTCCCACTTCCAGCAAGAACTCTAATCACAGCATTCAGAACCAAATGAAGTTTCTGAAGAATCTTCAAAGGCAGCCTCGTGTATATTTTACTACAGTAATCTGAATTCAATCTTACTAGAGCATAGGTAACCAAGACCAGACTAACTCCAGAAGCAACAGTAACTTTCACACCAGATTCAACTGGCTGTATTACTGTGACTGCTAGGAACTTCAGAGAAGCCTCAGTCTAAGAGGACTTCCCATACTATGGATGTCTAAGGAGGGACTGTAACAATATTTGGAACAACCTGAAAACACTACCTCCAGGGTCATCTGAATCATTTACCATCATAACCTCAGTTTCTGGAATGAGCTTCAGATTATTTGCCATACAGTTGATGCCAATGAAACCTACTAAGAGTTTAGAATAATTCATTAGGTCTCCCTCTTCCAATCCTTTTCCTGACAATTTTTTTTCCTATTAGGGTGACCAAAGCACTTTCAGCACTAAATCTAACAAAGATATATTAGATGGGTTGAGGATGGCGAGAAGGCTTCCATTGAAATAACATTTGAGGGCGGGGGCTTAGGGCTTGATGATTCGCTTTCCTTCATTCAGTACATAGGAAGCTAATTTGAAATCATATTAACTGTGTCTTCCACTCCACATAGATACGCTCCTACATGCGGCAGGTCCTAGAAGGAATCAGCTACCTTCACCATCATGGCATCTTGCATCTTGACATTAAGGTGAGCACATTCCAACCTGTCCTGTGGTGTATCCATGATTTTAGTTGGATTGTCTGAGCATTTGACTCAATGTCTTTTTCACGGAACCATAGTAAGCTTGTTCACTAACTCATAGCATGTACAAGCAATACAAATGGTTAACATTATTGGCAATGCTATAGAATTAAACTTTGCTTCTCTAATCATTGGTGAACACTGCCACTTGCCCTTATAGAGTCAGTGGAAAGATGTCAACCTTGATTTCCTTGCTATGTCTTCAACAATTATTCTTGGATTTCAAACCCTTCATTCTATGTACTCCTGTTTGTTCAGTGGGCTACAAAAAAGACAGATTACTTGTATCTAGAGGTCTAACTGTTTGATATCTGAGAGGTTTTGAAATTGGCTGTCTGCCTGTAATCTGTGTGGGTATGTGCTTTCAAGTCACCTGTCAACTTATGGTGACCACTTGAATTTCGTAGGGTTTTCTTAGGTAAGGAATACTCAGAGGTGTTTTTGCCAGTTCCCTCTGAAATAGAGCCTACAACACCTGGTATTCATTGGCAGTCCCCAAGTCAAGTACTAATTAGAGGTGACCATGCTTGGCTTCTCAAGATCAAGAGGGATCTGGTGCTGTTAGGGTATTTAGGCCCTCATTTGTAATCCATATAGGGCCAGAGTGGTGGATGGTTTGAGTGTTGAACTATTAGGTTTATTGCACAGGCCCTAGAATGGGCCCATCGTGTTACAATGTTTGTCCCAGTTGAGATAAATTCCACAGTGAAATCACTTTAAAATCATCCAAATAAACCACTATATATTTTATGAATTTAACATGTGGCTTTTTATATACTACAGCATTTTATTAACAGTTGCATGTCATGACCCTCTTTGAAGTGGACTTGTGGCATGACATTCTGCAATACTTGCTGAATTGAACACTATTTGTGTCTTAATATTTGCACTAAAATGGGAACCGGATGGGGCGAAGAACGCATCTTACTGCACAGGAGAACGCCGCTGCTGCTGCCGGACGTTCCCATTGCATACCACATCCATTCCAGAGGGGGCGATTTTTGAGAACGCTTTTGAACAGTTCTCAAAAATTGCCCCCTCTGGGATGGATGTGAAACATGATGGGAACATCCGGCAGCGGTGGTGGCATTCTCTTGTGCGGTAAGATGAGTTCTTCACCCCATCCTGCTCCCATCACAACCCCTTTTTGTAACACAAAGGGCCCATTCTAGGGCCTGTGCAATAACCTTACTTGACTCTGGAGATCAGTAGCTGATTCTCTCCTTGGCCATGGAAACTGACACACGGGGCAAAATTGGAAATTTAAAGTGGGCCAATGCAGGGTCATCCAGGGTTTAGGGACAAATTTGCAGCTGCTTTTCACGTGATGCTGCATGCAATCAGAAGAGAATCCAGGGACAATGTGGGGTCAATCAGGAAATAAGCAAATTTGCAAAACTACTGGATTTACGTTTCCATTTTGCTTGCAAATTGATTCCTCTCACGTAATGGCTGCTGTGTGAAAAACCAAGGCTCCAGATGCATCCAGTTTCCTGATTTCCCAAGCTGCCTTGCTATGCCAAAGAGGGAGAATCTTATAGGGACACACACACACTTCCCTTGCTTTCCTCCTCTTTGCAGGCTGTAATTAAGGGAAGAGCTTGTGAGAAAGTGGCAGAGAGAAAGTGTTTTGGAAGTCCTCCTGGACAGGAGGGAGAAATGGAGGACATGCCTTGGAAAAGGAGGGCATGGAATCAGGCAGGTTTATGGACACAGCCCCCTCCTTTCTCTCTCTTTTTTGTGTGAGTTTGTGAGCGTGTCTTTGTGTGTGGTTTTGAACTTTGCAAAGGGAAACTTCATTCTGCCTTGTTCTGAAACACGTTTTGGGACTTCTGTGGCAAAGAGGATCCCCCCCCCCCCATATCTCCTCCCCTCAACTCCCCTCCCTGGAGCATGTGTGTGTGTTTGCGCACTTTTGGAAATGACAATTTTGAGCATGCTCAGAAAAGGTATTTATAGTCTGTAACCCTGCTTTAATCCACCAGGAGAGGCGGGGAAACAATAATAATAATAATAATAATAATAATAATAATAATAATAATAATAATAATAATAATAATAATAATAATAATAATAATAATTATCTTGCAATGGGGATTTGTTTGTCTCCTTTTGATACCCAAATTTGCACTGAGCCCACTTTAATGTGCTTTTAATTCCTTTTTGTGCTCTCTGTGTGATAACTAATAGCAAATGGGATTGATTCCCCATCTTCAAAAAGGGGAAAAAAGAGGATCCCAACAATTATCGTCCAGTTAGTCTGACATCAGTACTAGGAAAGATTCTAGAGCAGATAATTAAACAGAGAGTCTGTGAACATCTAGAAGGCAATGCCATAATCACAAAAAGTCAACATGGGTTTCAGAGAAACAAGTCATGCCAGACAAACCTAATCTCTTTCTTTGATAAAATTACCAGCTTGGTAGATGAAGGGAATGCTGTGGATATAGTATATCTTGATTTCAGTAAGGCCTTTGACAAAGTTCCCCATGACATTCTTGCAAACAAGCTTGTAAAATGTGGGCTAGACAAAGGAACTGTTAAATGGATCTGTAATTGGTTGACCGGCCGAACCCAAAGGGTGCTCAACAATGGCTCCTTTTCATCCTGGAGAAAAGTGACCAGTGGGGTCCCACAGGGCTCTGTCCTGGGCCCAGTGCTATTCAACATCTTTATCAATGACCTGGATGACAGAATTGGGAGCATACTTATCAAATTTGCAGGTGACACCAAATTAGGAGGAATAGCTAATACTCCAGAGGACAGGATCAAAATTCAAAATGACCTGAATAGACTAGAAAGCTGGGTCAAAGCTAACAAAATGAAATTCAACACAGAGAAATGTAAGGTATTGCACTTAGGGCGGAAAAATGAAATGCACAGATATAGGATGGGTGACACCTGGCTGAATGAAACTACGTGTGAAAGGGATCTAGGAGTCCAAGTAGACCACAAGTTGAACATGAGTGAACAGTGTGATGTGGCAGCTAAAAAGGCCAATGTTATTTTAGGCTGCATCAATAGAAGTATAGTGTCTAGATCAAGAGAAGTAATAGTGCCACTGTATTCTGCTTTGGTCAGGCCCCACCTAGAATATTGTGTCCAGTTCTGGGCGCCACAATTCAGAAAGGACATTGAGAAACTGGAGCGTGTCCAAAGGAGGGCGACAAAAATGGTGAAGGGTCTGGAAACCATGCCCTATGAGGAACAACTTAGGGAGCTGGGGATGTTTAGCCTGGAGAAAAGAAGGTTAAGAGGTTATATGATCGCCCTGTTTAAATATTTGAAGGGATGTCATATTGAAGAGGGAGCAAGCTTGTTTTCTGCTGCTCCAGAGAACAGGACCCGGAACAATGGATGCAAGCTACAGGAAAAGAGATTCCACCTCAACATTAGGAGGAACTTCCTGACAGTAAGGGCTGTTCGACAGTGGAATGCACTCCCTCGGAGGGTGATAGAGTCTCCTTCCTTGGAGGTCTTTAAACAGAGGCTGGATGGCCATCTGTCAGGGATGCTTTGATTTGGATTTCCTGCATGGCAGGGGGTTGGACTGGATGGCCCTAGTGGTCTCTTCCAACTCTATGATTCTATGATTCCATGATTTTCTGGGATGCCACCACTTTAACCATTTTTGGGATGGAAGCACATAGGACCTACGTGTGATAAAGTCGTAAGTGAGCTTGTGTACACTCTCAGCCCCAGAAAACCTGATGATAGGGTCGCCATAAGGGAACCAACTTGAAGGCACACAAAAACAACTGTCATCTGTAGCACTGAAATCCCTGCTTGCTGGGAAATGTAGTCTGAGGGGGAAAGCAGCAGGAAGGACAGGAGATGGGAAGGGAGATAAGCTGTCTGGCTAGCCTCACTTTAAATAACAACTCAACCCTGCAGTTGTGCTGGTTTTAAACTGCTGCAACTTTGCCTCAGTCACTTCATGCAATAAAGAGATTCTCCTTCAGATGGGAGGGAGTGTCTGTATATTATTATTGTGTTATGTGGGTTATTTGGATATGCTCCTTTCCTCCACACCATCCTGATAGTATCTGTAAAGAGAAGTCAGATGGCGACTGGGGAGGAACTGTGTTGCTAAGGGTTTCCTAGGAACCTTGAAGAGTTTGTATTACAACTTTCAGGTACAGGTACAGATTACTGGCAAACAGCAGGGCATCTGAGAAAAATGTTTTAAAATAAAAAGAAACATGCTGTGCCAGACCAGATGTTTATGTAGTCCAGCATTCTGTTCTCCAGGGCTACTGACTAGATGCTGCTGAGAATCCCACAGGTGAGATGTGACTGTAAACTGCACTCTTCTGCTCTGAGTCTCTGGCATATTAGTAAACCATGCTTGGATATTTTCCACTTTCATCACTGTGGGAAGTGAATGAGTGAAGGATATGTTGGAGTGGATGGCCAAGACCCCATGGGGAAGCTTCAATTCCTCACAGAATAGTTTCCTTAATAAAGGTGTTGTAACTGGGAGGGTTGCAGAACAACAACAAATGCAGGGAGGTGTTGACTAACATCACAAAAATCAGAGGATACAGGGGAGAAAGGGTTCAAGGGTTGTGAATGGCACCAGAAACAAAAAGATGTTCAGACTTCATAGTATAAATTGGATTTGGAGAAGAAGTGCAAAGGGTTACCTGACTTTGCCTTGAGGCAGGGAAAGCCTCTCTCTCTATTCTGTATCATCTTTGACAGATTCCAGCAGAAGCTCATACTGTTTAGCATATTGACAAGCAGATGGACAAGAAACACTTCAAGGCTTCCTATGGGGAGAGAATGTAGGCTGTGAAATCACTCCTGTATTAAGCGGGATGCAAAAGAGCAGAAATCGTGGTGATGCTCCTTTTTCTAGGTTTAAAGTGACAGTGGGGATTTACTGCATGGACAGTTTCCTAACGGAGAAGTCCCTTGTAAATTCCATATGGAAGTTGGATCCCCTTTTAAGAAATATAGTTTTATCATAATAGGTCCAGTGGAGTGAATTATATAATATTGGCTGCATGGAATTTTCTGGAGAAGGGAAACATTTCTGTACTCTCTTGCAATGAAAAATCATGCCTGATGATTATCTCTCCAGAAGTTCAGGATATTTCTCAGTGGCAAGTTTTCTTCTTTTTAGCAAACAGCTTTTTGCAGAGGCACCTCTTTAAATGCCCCTTTACCTTGTTGTTCATTACAGCCAGAAAACCTTTTGTTGGCCGAACCAGGCAGTGATCAAGTGCGAATATGTGACTTTGGTAATGCCCAGGAGCTGACTCCAGATGAGACCCAGTACTGCAAATATGGCACCCCTGAATTTGTAGGCCCAGAGATCGTCAGCCAGAGTCCTGTCTCCAGTGTCACTGATGTCTGGTAAAATGAAAACCACCTACAAAATGTGATGTATGTCTGTGTTCACAGATTAGGCTTCCCTGAACATAGACATCAGAAAGGGGGTGTGAGTTTAAAGAAAGAAAATGCTTAGTTCAAGCATTGGGTTTGCTCAGCAAAAGATTACTATGGTATTACTCTGCCCCAGAGATGGTAAAGTTAATGTTTTTGGACCAGAGCTACAAGAATTCCCCAGTCTACATGTAGCCATGCTGGCTTGAGGTGATTGCCCTGAGGATTCTTGGGAGCAGTAGTCTAAAAAGTAACTTTTCCAGATTGTGGAATATGGGCATACTTCATATATAGCCAAGAATAATTTAGAGTGTGTAGTGCATTATTTAGAAAGGAAATTGGGGAATTTATACTGGATTTATACTTGTGTCTGCTGGATTGTAGGATGGGATGGTGGGATGACTCAGAGCCATGCTGACTCTTCTGAATCAGCTTCTGCCCTTTCCCTTTAAGAGCAAAGCAAAGCATATGTTTGTGTGAATAGAAGTTGGAGAGTAAGAACATGCTCCACTGGCTTGTCATAGCTGGCCCACTGTAGTGCACTTTCTTCTTCTCTGTGTTGTGTCTTCCTCTTGAAAAGAAATCAAAACAGCCAGCACCCTGGGTTCCCTCAGGAATCTTGGACTCACACTATTTTCTAAGCAATAACATCTATTCTGTCATCAGCATCAGCATCAACCATAGCTTGCCACTTGAGCTGTTTAACTAGGTTCCTCGAAGTTCCTTGTCAAGATCCTGAAATTCTATCTCTTCTCTTTTTACAGGCCAGTGGGAGTCATCACATATCTATGGTAAGCCTCAGATTTGGTAAGCTGGGCTAGGACCAGACAAGTCTTTCTCATCATCCATGCATCTCCACCACACTTGGTGAACAAGTGGCATAGATGAGGTCCTCCCATAAATCAAGATGATAATCCCCAGAGCTTGGGAAAGTAACTATATTGGACTATAGTGATGGCTAATTGTAGTCCAAAAATAAACCTTTCAAGGTCTCCTAATTCCACCTCATTATGCACTGACATAGTGTCTCATTCTGCTCTCAAAGGCTCTACTGCCCCCTATTAGGGATGAGGACCTTTGAAAACCTATGCTAGTGAATTTCCCCATCTGCCTCCATAGCTATTCAGTTGCATGCTGGGTGGGCATGGGAGCCCCTCAGAGTCTGTCCCAAGCATGTATGTTGGGTGTGTGCTGTTCTGATTAGTCCCTCTCTCTCAGTCTCACAGGGATTTCCCCATTTGTGGGTGAGAATGATAAGACAACACTCATGAACATCCGCAACTACAATGTGGCTTTTGAGGAAAATATGTTCACAGGATTGACAAGGGAGGCAAAAGGCTTTGTCATCAAAGTGTTAGTTAATGATCGCCTGTGAGTAATGGGGTCTTCTTATGGTCCTCTTTGGGAGGGAGGGATTTTATGCGCAGGCCCACAAAACCCTCAACTACATGGAATATCTCTCTCTGAAATTCAGACTGCTTCCCATCTGCTACCTATTTCATGGATGGTTGCATCTTAATGTGGCCTGTTGTGTTTGTTGAGTACTTTATTTTTATTATATGCTGTTTTGAAAATTCCAGCACAAAAGTTTATAAATAAATACTGTGGGCCCTTGATATCTTCTGAGGTTTGGTTCCCGGACCCCTCGTGGATACCAAAATAGGATGCTCAAGTCCCATTAAATACAGTGTTGTAGTAAAATGATGTCCTTTATCAAAATCAAGGTTTGGTTTTTGGAATTTATATCTTTATATCTATTAGAAATAATTTCAAGCCATGCTTGAATCAATTGATAAAAAAAAATCAATAGATATGGAGGACTGACTGTTTAATGAAGAGGACTTCTATTCCATCCTGCAGTGTGTAGTGAGGCGGGGGAGAAAAGAAGCTTTGATCCCCCTCCATTGAGACAGAAAGGGAAACCCACATGGAGAAGCCTGAGAGGACAGAAGCGGCTTATGAACATACACATAGACTAATTACTTTATGCCAGGGCTACCTTTGTGGTCCCTAGGGCCCTGCAGGTTCCAAAAACATTTTTGGCCCCCAAATAACCCCTATGGGTCTTCAGAGGTAATTTCACCATATTATTCTCCCTACCACCAACAATTTACTTCCTTTCTTGGAAGTGACTTAGAAGTTGACTTCCATGTAGTTTCCTTTTGGAAAAAAAGTTTCTACTGGGCCTAAATTGTCTGAGGTGGACCCAAAACATGGCAAAATTGACTCCTACACTTTCTAGGGGGCATTGGGTGCAAATATGCATTTTTCCAGAGCGGTAGTGCAAGATGTGGCCTCCAAGGTTGCTGGGGAGGAGGGCAATACAGCTTCTAACCTCCAACAGTTGCCCACCCCTGCCATATATCCTTACCTTGACTTTTTCAGTAACAAACAGGAAATGATATATATCACTTATTTATCTATTTATTTATTTCCATATATTTTTACCCTTTCTCTTTAAACAAATTCCAAGGTGGTTGAGCAATAGTGGATTGTTTTCAGAAAGTGGAGAATGTAAACTCTTTTCAAAACTCTGAATACAGTTCCCAGGGCCTTTTAAGTCTGGAGAAGTAGACTAGGCATGGGGCAGAACTTGAAAACTTTTCCTCTCTTTTGGGACTATACCTGTCAGAATCACCTAGCTAACATGAACATCGCTAGGCTGGCTGGAGGAGTCTGATAGTTGTAGTTCAAAAGCTCTGAAGAGAAATGGGTTAAGAGGAAAACACCCAGATTACACCATTCTGCTTTCAGCAGAAGAAAGCAAAAATGGGCTGGAGAGAGCTGAAAGTGGAAGAATATAATTTTATCTAAAGTTTACTGTGTGAAGTGATGGATATCAGTTTCTAGAGCTTTGCTCCAAATTAGTAAATGCCACTTCTGCACATTGACTCTTGTCTCTCTTTCTTTTAATAGGAGGCCCAATGCAGAGCAGACCTTGGAGCATCCCTGGTTCAAGGTGAATCCATTTTCTGAAGCCTTCTTAGACAGTGCAATGTGGGGCTCATGCTGGCTTTTGGGGACTGGGGTGGGAGAGCCTAGTCCAGAAGTGGAAACTGTGTGGCTTTCCAGATATTTTTCAGTTGCACCTCCCAACAGCCTTTGGCCACATAGTCAATGGTGAGGAATGCTGGGCTCTATAGTTGAACAGCATGTGGAGGGCCACACTGTTTCCACCACTGCTCTAGAAAGAAGGTCAAGGTAGCTCAGTGGCAAAGGTTCCTTCAGGCTTGGGCTTCTGCCACATATTCAAGGGGGGGGGGGGGGGGAAGAAACTCTTTCTACCTGCCTGACCCTGCCTCCATTTGTCCTCCCTTTCAGACCCTGGCCAAGGGCAAGAGCATCAGTATGGATCATCTCAAGCTCTTCATATCTCGTAGGAGGTGGCAGGTAAATTTCACGATTCTTAGTGATAAGGAACACTCCTCTGTGGCTGTTGGTTTGAAGGCAGTTCAGTGCTTGGTTTGAGCTTGTGGGTTTCATGAACCTTAAAAGGAAAGTGGGTGTGAAGGTGAGTTCTCAGACTCTTTACCCTTGTGACCCCCTTTACATCTACATCCAGACTGTCTCAGGGAGACCAGAATAGCCACCTCTTTATTGTCCTTCTGCCAGCAAGCTAAGACCTTCCTGTTCAGAGAGGCATTTGAAACAGAAAATTTTTAAAGAATGGGCCAGGATGTTACATTGTTTTAATGCATTTTAAACATTTTTACCTTTTTAATAGTATTTTATTATTTTAATTTGTAATTTATATTAATATTTTAAGAATTTAATTCTATTTCAATGTACCTTTTTGTATGCTTGTATACTGTTTTTTAATATTGTAAGCCACCCTGAGCCCCAGTTTCAGGAAACAGGTGGAATGATGATGATGGTGATGATGATGATGATGATTCACATGCCCCTGCTTAAAGTAGTATAGGAATAAACATATTTTGTTTGTTTAGTATGTTTTGTACATGCATTCATATATGTTCATATTCTAACATCTTATAAGGAAATAGCTCTCCTCCTCTTCCTTCTCCCTCAGGCAAAGACTCCATGCAATCTCATTGGAGTTTATCACATGGAGATTTTTAGAGCTTTTGCAGCTCAGTTCTGACGTGAGTGTGGGTCCAACGATTCGGATTCACATCATAACGTGAAAGTGTTTTCAGACACGATTCCTTTCTATGGGAGCTCCTTACGAGGTGCTTCCACAGTGATTCCAAAGTGACCCCTCATTTTGGTGAAATTGGAAAAAAAGGAAATTCACAGAATCTGCTTTGAAGCTCACTTCGATTTCACTTCGAATTGGTCTGGTGTGGAAAACCACTCCGATGTCGCCCCCCTTGGCCCCCTGAATCCTGCTCTGTCATCCCCCTCCTCCTCCTGCATCCCCATCTCGCCCCCCTCTGACACCTATCCCATCATCCCCTGCTGCTCCTGCATCCCCATCTAGCACCCTCTGACATCCTGCCACCTATCCCATCATCCCCTGCTGCTCCTGCATCCCCATCTCGCCCCCTCTGACACCTATCCCATCATCCCCTGCTGCTCCTGCATCCCCACCTCGCCCCCTCTGACACCTATCCTATCATCCTCTGCTGCTCCTGCATCCCCATCTCGCCCCCTCTGACACCTTGCCACCTATCCCATCCCCTGCTGCTCCTGCATCCCTATGAAGGACGACAGCTAAGGAGGGGGCAAGGAAGGAGGACAGCGTCCAGAGTCCCACTGAGCATGCGCAAGGGTGCTGAGAACCCTCAAAGTATGCTCCGGTGTGGTAATACAATGTGCACTCAACCTGCTTTGCTTGAATCCGCATCACGTGACTTGCTTGGAATCAAGCTGACTCCGCTTCCCCCTCGATTCGGAAGGGCAATGGAAAGGCAACCAGGTGTGGTAAAACATCACGTTTTAACGTAAATTCGCATTGCTAGACAGGCGTGACTCTGAATCTGGTGTGAAAAAACATCACTTTTCGCATTGCTAGAACAGGAGTGACTGTGGATCTGAGCTGCAAACCCCATGTGTGATAAGGGCCATTGTCTTTCTCTTCTTCCCCAGGACACAAAAGATTTGGGAAGTAGTGGAGGAGGAAGGATCAGGGCCTCCAAGTCTCATGTCTCCCCCCCCCCCCCCCCCCGATCAACTCTTGTGTTACCACAAGTGTTCCACCCCATAGTTTGAGAATTACCAGCTTAGACTGTTTCTGCAAACACAAGACAACAGCTTGGTCATTTCCAGCTTGCTAGCAGACATATCTTTACATATGAATTTGGGCCAACCTTACATTAAAGCAAATTTTAAAAACATGCCTTCTGCTCTGGATTTTCCCAGAAAAATCTGGAGCACTCCAGAGTGATACCAGGTGGCTGTTTACACAGTGTCCTACCCCCACTGTGCTTCCTTGCACTGCCATTGCTGGTACAGGTCACTCCCTCTAAAATCACAGGAATATGATCAATGCTAGGCACCTTGTTTTTAACTTCAGAGGGAATGGCTTGCACTGCCTGTGGCAAACAACTTCTTTTATATACTGCTTCATACTGAACTAACAGTGTCTAAGCTGTTTACAACTGTAAGCTAATTGCCCCCAACAATTGGTTACTCATTTTAGTGACCCCGGAAGGATGCAAGCCTGAGTCAAGCTTGAGCCCCCTTAGCTGGGATTGAACTCACAACCTTATGGTTTTGAGTGAGTGGCTGCAGTACAGGCATTTAACTCCACCGGCAGCACTGGGCAGCATAGTGGGATGCAGGTGTAGACAGCCACTTGACGTTGTTGTTGATAGTGGGAGAATTCAGGGCAGCTTTGGGCCAGAATACTTCAAGAGTGTCCCAGAGTGTTCTGGCCAGTGTAGATCTGCTTTTGCTGTTGCCAATTGGTACCTGAAAGCTTGTTGCTGTAGTGGCTGGGCTCTTTCACAGAGCAAGACAATGTCATTAGGTGGGTAAATATAAATATGCTATAATAAAAGGTATGGCTGGGATGCTAGCACTTTCTTAATCCCCATTTACTATACGCTTTCTCTCTGCAGCGCTCCCAGATTAGCTACAAGTGCAACATGGTGCTGCGCCCAATTCCTGAGCTTCTAGAGGACACATCCAGCCACTTGTCTATAGCTGTGCCACGTCTCCTCAAGGAGACATCAGTGCTGTCCTCCTCTTCAGATTCTGATGACCCAGAAGAGTTGCCCTATATTCCTATGCCCCATCAGCCTGAATTTTCTGGTTCCCGCATGTCCCTCACTGAGATACCAACAGACGATGAGCCTGTTGGCCCAGATGGAGCACCAATAGATGAGGAGAGCATGTCCATGGAGTGGCAGGAGGAGGGGCAAGGGGCCGCAGTGGATCTCAAGAAGAAGGAAGAAGGGGAACCTGCTGTCAGGAGACAGAAGGGCACGTTGCCACGGAAGCACTCCACAGAAGTTGAGGGACCTGGCTCGTCGGATGAGGAGGCTCGTCGTGAGGCCCAGAAAAGACCGGAGAAAAGGAGGGTCCTGAAGAAAGGTTCTAGCCTGGACTCCCCAGATGCTTCTGAGAGAGCCTCGCGCAAGGGGCAGTTGCGTCGTGGGAGTTCAGCAGATAGTGCCCTCTTGCTGAACCTTCCCTCAGATGAGACTGAACCTCCCTCTCATAAAAGTCTGACCAAGGCAGCCTCCATGGAGTTGCCCCATCGTAGCCCCAGCCCAGGTACACTGTACCGCCGGAAAGGAGGGTTGCCAGAGGAAGAATACACCCAGCGTCTGGAACTCATGCGCCAGCGCTTGCTGCGAGGCAGCCCCGTGGATGGCAAATTGAGTGGCCTGCGGGGGCCCTTACTGGAGACGCTTGGTCTTGAGAAGAAGGTTTTGAGGCCTCCAAGATTGGAGAAGCAGCTGTCCCCAGGACACAAGATGGTGCGAGCAGCTTCCAGTGAGACAGCTCCCCAGCACCTGCCCCCTGAGGGGCGCCTCCTTCAGAAAAGCAGCTCCTTCAGCCAGGGTGATGGGGAGCCTGTCATCTTGCATCGCCGCTCTGGAGAACCATTAGAAATCCCCCTGGCACAAGCTGAGGCCCAGAAATTAAGGGAGACACCTTCCCTCTCAGCTTTGAATGAGTCAAGGCCTCAAACACCTCACACCCCACAGGAGGTCCCCTCCAAGCCACTCACCCCTGACCTAGAGGCAGGAGCAAAGCCCATCACCAGACATAGTATGAGGAAACTAGGCCCAAGGGGAGCTGAGGAAAAACTGCCAGCCAGATTAGCCAAACCTGACACTCCACCAGCTGCAAAATCCATAGGCTCCCCAAAGGGGTCAACACAACCGATACCTATTTCACCTACTCCCAGTAGCTCAGCACCTAAGCGTTCTGCCTATGCTGAGGTCATGCAGTCCCTGACTGGTGAGTCAGCCCAGTTCCCTCAGAGAGATACAACAGAGCCTTCCATCACTGCCTCAGAAAGTGTGCCTCAGATCTCAGCAGCAGAAATGCAACCACAAACTGCAGGTTATGCCAAGATGGTAGCACAGAAACCTGGCAAAGAAACCTCCACCCCAGGTCAGTCTTCCAGTACTGAGCATATTGAGGACATTGACTCTGAAGAGGTGTTTGAGGCTAAGTTCAAAAGAGGGCGGGAAGGCTCTCTCAGCAGGGGCCGCAAGCTGCTCTCCAGGTCTGAGGAGAGGCATCTGGCTGGACCTCTGGTGCAGGAGGATGCCATATATCGGCCAAGTCCAGCAGGTGCTCCACTAGAGCTGTCCAAGGCTGGGGTCTCTCGTCGGGCACATTCAGTACAAAACCTGCATGAGGTAGAGAAGGAAGGTGGTTTCATTCGTAGGATGTCGATGCGACTCCGGCGAACACCTCCCACTGAGAGGAGAAAGGCCAAGGAAGAGGAATCAGGAGGTGCTGCCCAGGGCCGGCGACTCTCCTGGGCCTTGGCTTCCAAGGACAAGAAGGACTCAGGCAGCCAGCAGTCAGAGCCTGGCTCCAGTGAGTCACCGGTCATGGCTGTACGCAGGAAGATTGGCACCACCATGGGGCGCCTCTCCACCCACCTACGCAGCCACTCGCAGCAACATGCTGATGAAGACCATGCAGCCACTGCTAGTGACCACATCAGACAGCCTGAGAAGAGAACTCCTTTCCTTTCTCAGCTGCGCCGTGCAACATCTGAGGGTGAAAACCTGCGCCAGATGGGCATCCCACAGAACCAGCTGGCAGCCCAGTCTGCTAATGTCCCCTCCACAGAATCCTTCCAGTCTGAGACATCCACAGGCAATGGTGAGCCAATATCCACAACCAATATTGGGAAGGTTGAGTCGGAGGCTGATAGCCTGAGTGTTTTTGTTAAAAGGGAGTAATACAGATGATGGCTATCCTCTTCCTTATGTGTTTTTGGCAACAGATGTGTGTGTGTGTGTATGTGTGTATTCCCTTAAAAGTATGTGAAGACAATAACTTATTTTCTGTAGTGTGGTTTCATTCTTAAATGAGAGGAGCACAGAAACCAGATGTTCATGCCTCCTTCCATGGAAGCCATTATCTCTCTCCACAGCCATTTCAGAGAAGAGTTGATGTTTCTAAGCTAGGAGGCTATTCAAAGATATAATTTCCTTTATAGGTTCTTTATAGGTTCTGCAGGATAGGGCATTGTGTTTAAAATTATACTCCCACTTGTAGGAGTTTTAGAGCAATACTTGTGAGAGTTAGAACTGAAGAAGCGAACAAAAAAGGAGAATGAATTAATTATACTGAAGATAATAATGTGACTGGGACAGGAAGATATCTGTGGCAAGAGTAAATCAAATGCATGCAGGAAGGAGAAACCAGCAGTATGCCAACCAACCCCCTCCCCTAATTCCCAGAATTCAGTTGGCTTGGGCAAAGCCCACTCATATCTGTTGTTTCCATAGTTTCTGGTGATGTTCACCGACGCAGTTCTCGCTGGGAGCGCTGGAGTTTATCCCGAGCCAAGAAAGACAAGGTTGCATCACAGCCCAACATTCCTGCTAGCCTGAGAGGGGAAGGCGTCATCATTGTGAGTCAGCCCTATGTCCTCAGTGAGTCAGGTATGCCTTCTCATGCTGCTATGTGATGAGTTCAACCTGATGGGGTGGTCTCGGGGAAACTGAGTTGTCCTCCCCTGTTCATCTGTACTAGGAAGTTCCAGCTCTTCTGCTGATTTGACTGGGCCATTCTAGGAAAACATAATAGTAAAGGATTGCGCTTGAGGTGCTCTCTCCATCCTTTTTCACTTTTTCTCATGCAACTCTATAGGACTGGAGGAGGGAAACTCAGGCCCATGCACCTAAACTGGACATGGAGGACTGGAATTCAGCCCTGTGTAGGCTCCCCATCAATCCCTCCCTGAAGAAGCTTTCTGGAATTCCCAGTGTCTCTGACAAGCAAGATCCATACTATAGATCTATAGCAGTGTTCCCAACCTTTGGTCCTCCAGCTCTTTTGGATTTGAGCTCCCATTATCCCTGACTGTTAGCCACATTGGCTGTGGCTTCTGGGATCTGAAATCCAAAACAAATGGCTCTATAACATACGACATAAATTTGCCAAAGAAATAACATTCCTGACCTGTTCTTTAGTACCAATCACAACATCCTCAAATTTATTCCTTCTATCCTTTTTTTCCTGCCCAGACTTCCCTCCAGTTTTCCACATAAAATTGAAGGACCAGGTATTGCTGGAGGGAGAAGCAGTGCAACTGTGCTGCCTTCCTGCAGCCAGCCCTGCTCCTCATATTCTATGGATGAAAGGTAAGTTGTGCATTATAAGGAGAACATGTGTGCTATATTTGGGTTCCAAAAAAGGAGACATCTTCCAAATTCAGGAAGGAGCGTCCTACGTCCTGCTTGATTTGTCCCACAGAATATAAGGTTTAACTTTCCCCCCATCCACTTAGCAATATCCCATTGGTCCAATGGTTATGCTGCCAAATTGTCATAACCGGATGACACCCAAGGCAGTTTCATCTTTAAGTATTAAATAAATATTGGGAGTCATTCAAACCTGAAAATTTAGCAGTGAGCTGAAAACTTTCAAGACTTGATTTTTGCAATGCGCTCTACATGGGGCTACCCTTGTGCCTAGTCTGGAAACTCCAGTTGGTACAGAATATGGCAGCCAGGTTGGTCACAGGAACAGCAAGGAGTGACCATATAACACCAATATTGAAGTCACTCCACTGGCTGCCTATCAGTTTCCGGGCACAGTACAAGGTGTTGGTTATCACCTTTAAAGCCCTACATGGCTTGGGCCCAATCTATCTAAGGGATCGCCTGCTTCCATATAATCCGCCCCATACACTCAGGTCCTCTGGGAGGAATTTATTACAGCCCTTAAAGACCAGGTTGACAGCGACCTCCCAGAGGACATTCTCTGCAGCCGCTCCCAATTTATGGAATGGCCTGCCGGACGAGATCTGTGAAATTACCAATCTAGAGAGCTTTAAAAAGGCCATTAAGATGGATCTCTTCCGGCAAGCCTTCCCGGAATAAAATGCTCGGCCACAAATAAGACTTCCCATCCAGTGAACTCTGCCCATGATGATTTTTATTTAGCTTAGTCGGTTTTACTATGTAGTTTTTAATCTTACATTGTTTAATCTTGTTTTAAGGGGGGTATTATGTATATATGGATGTATTTTACCCTGTTGTACACCGCTTTGATTGCCTGGCAAAAAGTGGGATAGAAATAAAAAAAGTTATTATTATTTTTATTATTTCATTTGGAGGGTAGGACCAAAATGTAGATATAGCGGGCCCATAGTATGCACTGGGTTTGGTTCCAGAAACACCCCCCCCCCTTGATATTGAAATCCAAGAATGCTCAAATCCCATTAAAATTAAGGTGTAATAAAATGAATTCCCATAATTAAAATGGGAGGCCTCAGGTTTGATTTTTTGAAATATATATATATATATATATATATATATATATATATATATATATATTCAAGCCATGGATGGTTGAATCAGTGAATAAAAAATCCGTGGATACAGAGGGTCAATTGTATATGGAACTGTGCTACCACCATATTTGTGTGGTGCAAATAATCTATCCTTTACTTTAGTTGCCACCTAAAGTGGCTGTGTTCATTTGGAACCCTGAAATGCAGTGGAACTCCATTGGAATTTGGACCCCTTAGTTTCAATTGGGAAGGAAATCCATGTTACATGTTGAGGCATGTTGGTACCTGCCTGTGGCAGAGAAGCAATAGAGCTATGGGCATACATGAAAAGCAATATGCACTACTGATGGACTTAGTATGCTGGTGTGGATCAGTATTCCTGTTTTCCACAGATAAGCATGCCCTGGTATCAGAAGGACTTCTTAACATTGTGGCATGCAAGGATGGCCGCCAGCTGCTTACCATCTCCAAGGTTGCCAAGAAAGATGCAGGCTTATACGAATGCAATGCCACTAATGCCCTGGGCACTGCCACCAGTTCCTGCACCATTGCTGTGGCACGTAAGAACATAAAAGAGTGTCTCCTACAACCCTCTCCTTCCCCAGACAAACGTGTGGCCTTGTCTTTGCCACATATTTTGTGTGCTAAGTAATTAAATTCTCTTTTTTATACCTACTTGGAACAGGACTTCCTGGGAGACCAGGCACCCCAGAAATCCCTCAGAAGTACAGGAACACTGTTCTGGTCCTCTGGAGGCCAGCAGATAGCCAGGCACCTTGCACATATACGTTAGAACGCAAGATAGATGGTATGTAGATGTTGGATGTTGCCAATATTGTCAATTTTTTGCTATTTCCTTTGGAGAACCCTTAGCGGTGTCACATGTACTCCCCAGCTCTTTGTGGACATCTGCAGCATCATATCCACCCCACCCCACCCTTGTTGTTGTTGTTTTGTGCCTTCAAGTCATTTCTAACATATTGCTATCCTGAGGCAAACCTATCATTTGGCAAGATTTGTTCAGAGGGGATTTGCTCTTGTTTTCCTCTGAGGCTGAGAGAGAGTGACTTGCTCAAGGTCACCCAATGGGTTCCTATGGCTGAGTGTAGATTTGAATCCTTGAAATTTGAGTTGTACTCCAATGCTAAAACCACTGTATCACACTGGCTTTCTCCCCATGAAATTATAAATGGAATTCAGGGGCCATTCAGACTACCTTTTACCCCGGTTCAGAAACCGGATTAAACACGGGAAGTTCGTATTGGCCCCGATTCTTCCACAATCGAAATGGAGGCTTTCACACCCATTCAGGGGCAAATGCCCCTTGCCGTGGGTCTTTCAAAGTGAGGTTTTACTGGTATCTTTTAAGAAAAACTGGGTCCTGGCAAATATGAACTTCGCCCAGATCATGATCAGGTCAAGTTCAGGGCAGGGATTAGGTCAGAGGGAGGGCAGAGAGCAGAACATGCCTCCCCTTCATTGGGGTGGAGGAGGAGGAGGAAGGAGCAGGAAGAAGGGAGCCATGGAGGGCAGGATCGGGGCGAAGGAGGAAGGAGCAGGACGAAGGGTGCCATGGAGGGCAGGATCGGGGCGAAGGAGGAAGGAGCAGGACGAAGGGTGCCATGAAGGGCAGGATCGGGGCGAAGGAGGAAGGAGCAGGAGAAAGGGAGCCATGGAGGGCAGGGTCGAGGCAAAGGAGGAAGGAGCAGGACAAAGGGTCAAGTTCAGGGGAGAAATTAGGTCAGAGGAGGGCAGAAAACGGAACATGCCTCCCCCCTCGCAGGCAACTTTCTCTCCCTTTTTTGGGTGTGGGGGGGTAATTTTTATTTTTGACAGACTATGTGAATAGTTCTACAGGTAGATACATATTGATAGAATGTGTCTGCTTGTGCTACATTTTCCTTTCATTTGC
The DNA here is from genome assembly GCF_019175285.1 of Sceloporus undulatus. NCBI lineage: Eukaryota > Metazoa > Chordata > Lepidosauria > Squamata > Phrynosomatidae > Sceloporus > Sceloporus undulatus. The sequence continues at coordinate 251,356,531 of NC_056522.1, forward strand.
TTGCTGCCGGCACGGCACCTCATTTTGCAAGAGGCTTCTTTTTTAATTATTTTTTGTGTGTGTAATATGCAAATGCTACAATGCAAATGGTATAAATGTTTCTCTTTCAATTTGGCAAATTGATACAATATGTGAATGCTTTTGCTACATATGTGTATTGTAAGGCATTCTGGGGTGGCAATGAGGGAAAGCAAAGGATGCAGAGTTGGCATTCTGAGGCGAGGTATTATTATTATTATTATTATTATTATTATTATTATTATTATTATTATTATGGGAAGAAGATGGCATGGGGGGAGACAAGGGCTTCAGAGGTAGCATTGGCTTGGAAGCGAAGGGGAGGCTAGAGACTGGCATGTGGAAATCCATGACTTTGAGGTAGTCACACTCTCTCGGCCTCAGGGGAAAGGCAATGGCAAATCTCCTTGGAACCAATCTTGCCAAGAAAACCCCAGGATGGGGTCGTTTTAGGGTTGCCATAATCTGTAATGACCCAAATACACACAACACACACGCACACACCTGGAGGTTTTTAAATTTGACAAGTTGACAGAATATGTGCACATTGCTGCCACTTTTTAAAAAAAAGAAAAGGAAGGGGGAAAGCACCCATTCCGTTGGCCAATGGCTGTAGGATAGGTCACCTTTGATGAAAGCGGAAGTAAATTTGATTGACAACAGAGGAGGCTCCATTTTAAACCGGTACCGCAAATGTGAACGTCAGAGAGGTAAATTACCCTGGTCAAGGTAAAAGATAGTGGGCACTTGTTTCCAAGGAGATTCGAGATGGGGAAACCCGGATCTGCCCAGTTCTATCCAGAGAAATGGGTGAGTGAGAATGGGGCCCAAGTTTCGTTCTTTTGAGTCTACAGTGCACCACTTGTCACCTGCCTGGTCATGCTGCCTTTGATTGATTGCCTGTTCCTGAGGAACTGATGGTGTGCCAAGACAGGGAAGGGGCTCTTCCTAGGCTCCCTTCCACACCTCACTGTGTTCTGTACAACATCAACAGCCCAGTTGATATTAAGAGGTCCTCAGCTGTGTGGAATGATGTGAAAAGCGTTCAGAAGAGGAAGATGTGGCAGCTGGCAATGAGTGTTGGACCTCCATTTGCAAACGTATAATTCCAGTATTGTCAGTCATTTCTGGGCCAATTGCTGCATATTAGAGCCCTAAATGGCTTGGTTGCAGGATGTCAAATTACTCTAAAAATTGCATTCTTCCACCTGTAGTTGAATTCCCTGCTTCAGGAGGCCCAACTGCTTCCCTCTTTATTGTTGTTTTCAGTATGTTTCTTGTTACTTATATAACTGCACCATTGGTTAGCTTTAGTTTTCCCCCCTGCCTTATGTAATTTTAAGCTATGGCATCTCAATTTTAGCTTGCTTCTTTTTTGTTTGTTCATTTAGTCTTAATTGTTTTACAGAATGCATGTTGGTTCTGTTGTTAAGAGTCACCCTAGGGGATCTATGAGAGGTTGAAAGGCAAGAGAGTACTATTTTAATTTATAATATTATGCATGCCCCACATAGCACCAGGTCGCTCTGTCTCCAAAAGAGCCACTCCAGCTGCTGATATCCATGTGTTCCTCCCCCAGGAGAACATGAGTGGAAAGTAGTCAGCTCTGGCATTGCTGACTGTTATTTCAATGCAACAGATCTACCAGTGGGGAGCACCGCCAAGTTCCGTGTTGCCTGTGCCAACAAGGCTGGACAAGGTCCCTACAGTAATCCCTCAGGGAAGGTGTTAATTGAGAGCACAGGTAAGAAGGAGGCAAACTTCATTCCTTCCTTCCTTTTTTGTCTATTTGGAGCATTTCAACTTAACCCACAAGCATCCAGAGCCATACCTCATTAATAAGGCAGTTTCTATCCTTAGGTTACAGTACAACAGTGCATCCCAAGTGATCTGATATGGGGGACTGGCAATTTCCTCTGCCACCCACTGTTCTAGTATGCTCAAGGACATATTGGCTGCAGATTTAATCATAGAATCATAGAGTTGGAAGAGACCACAAGGGCCATCCAGTCCAACTCCCTTCCCTGTTGCTTCTTTCTTTCCTGAACTCTCATCATGGATGGGCAGCCAGTGGCAGGGCCAGCTCTAGGTATTTTGCCACCCTAGGCGAGAAATATTTTGGCACCCCTGTCGCCCCTCATAATTATTTTCAGCCCTTGATCTCCGCTGTTTCATTTGTTAAAGCTAAACATGACATAAAACTTAGGTTCCAATCTCTCCTCACAGTACTGAGAATTAGTCAAAAAGCCAATTAGGTTTTTACAGGTTAAAGACTTTTTTATTGCTGTGATATTTGGAATGGAGACTAATGCATACATATTCCTTTTGCAAGCTTGAAGCATTATTCATTCTAATGATGTGGAAAAATCTGGATCCCATCCCATGAGTTTGTGGGGTAGTGGTGGTCCATCTATGACCCCTAAAAACTAAAAATCTTCACCCAAGGGGCAGAAAAGGATGTCACAAGAAAGGGAAGAAAACCAGTAGAGTCACCAGATGAGAGGACCAGGGCTGCAGTTTGACACCACTTTAGCTGCCTTTGGCTCCCATGGTGACCAGCTGTCCTAACCACAAAGGAGGACAAGGCACCGCAAAATATAGGGCTTTCAAGTAAAATGGAGGACATGACCAAGTAAAAGCTGAAACCCCTCATATAAATATAAATTCATGCTTCTTAGTGATGCTCAAAAGGGAGGACATTTTTGGAATTCCTCCTGGACAGAAGACTGAAATGTAAGATATACCCCAGTAAAAGACGACATCTGGTCATCTTGCTGGTTCCATGCTTTGGAGCCCTGGGATTTGTAGTTTGTTGTGGCTCCACTGCTCTCTGACTGAGAAGGCGAATTCTCCTCCAAAAATCCAAGTCCCAGGATTCCATAGCATGGAGCCAGGGCTGTTAAAGCGATGTCAAATTGCATTATTTCTGCAGTGTAGATGCAGCCCATGAAAAAAAGATGGGAATGGCTCCAGGGCGAGAAAGAAAAGACACATAGTAGGCACAACCACCAAGAGTGGGCAAGCCACACTCTCTCAGCCACAGCAAGTAGCTCTCTCTCCTTGCTACTCACTCACAGGCTGGCAGCTGCTGGCTGCTCCACTCTCCTCATCCTCTGAATTCCTGCCACACACACTCTCTCTCTTTCTCTCTCTCTCTCTGGCCTCCTGGCTCCCTTGCTGCCCCTCTGGCACCCCCTACAGATTGCGCCCCTAGGCAGTGGCCTACCTGGCCTATATGGATGGGCCGGCCCTGGCCAGTGGCTCAGGAACCATTACTAGTCCACAGAATACCAACTTGAGTAGCACTGATGCACACAAAAAGAAAATAAGCTTGGAGGAAGGAGGAAACAAACATGATGTTGACGGATCGTTCAGTTGCCCAAACTGACAGAAACAGATCTTTTCAGGATTAGATTGTATTCAGGTTACACAGTCTGTTATCTTTCTGGAATGGCTTGTTGCTCTTTTATACTGATCTTTCTATTCTGCCTTTACATTCTTTTCACAGAGTTCTTCTTTTTCTTCTCCCCTTGTTTTAGGACAAAATAGTTCCTCATAAAGCCCGCTGGTGGTAGTTGGGGGGAATGACTGAGTGAGTGAGCACCAGTGGAAATTGTATAGTGGCATTTTACAAGGGCCCTTATCACACGAGGAGTTTTGCAGCTCAGATGAAGAGTCACTACTGGTCCAGCCATGCGAATTCACATTATAGCATGATGTATTATCACACCTGATTGATTTCTATGGGGGATCGTTCTGAGGTGGATCCACAGTCAAGCCAGAATAACTCTTCATTTTTGTGAATTCAGTAACAAGCGAATTAACAAAAATTGCTTCTAAGCTCACTTCGATTTCACTCCGAATTGGTCTGGTGTGGAATACAACTTTGCTTCTGTCCCAGTACAGTCCCTCAAACCTCCAAGGTCCTACATTCCCATGATGCCATGCTGCAATTTTGCCCCATTTGCTTCTGGTTCCCCCCCCCCCCTCCGCTTCCATTGCTGCCGAGGGGAAATGCGGTTGTTTCCGGTGCCGCTGGGGAAAGGGCAGAGAGCTACTGGGGAATGAATCTATTCACGTTTTAACGTGGACAGGGGACATGCTGGCAAGGAGGGGGAAAGTGGCTGTTTCCGATGCCGCTGGGGAAGGCTGCTTGTATGACTGGAAAAAACGGACCATATATTCTATAGAAAGGCTGCTTGTGTGGCTGCAAAAATGGACCATATATCCCATAGAAAGGCTGCTTGTGTGGCTGCAAAAACAGACCATATATCCCATAGAAAGACTGCTTGTGTGGCTGCAAAAATGGACCATATATTCCATAGAAAGGCTGCTTGTATGGCTGGAAAAACAGACCATATATCCCATAGAAAGGCTGCTTGTGTGGCTGCAAAAATGGACCATATATCCCAGAAAAAGAGTGCTAGTTTGGGTGCCAAAACGGACTCTAAAGCCCATAGAACATGAAGCAATCTTTCATGTGAGGCTAGCATTCATGTGAAAGTGGAACCAGGAAGTGGCCCCCTTCTTCACCCCAGAAGTTCAAAGGTTCACAATGCGTTCAGACCCCTACCAAGCATGCACAAGGGTCCCAAATTGAATCGTTGAATCTGCATGGTATGTACTGGTGTGGTAATTCAATGTGAACTCGCTCCGCTTTGACCCAGTAATTACCACAATTTTGTTCTTCACGTGTGATAGTTCATCA
>NC_056522.1:251361266-251398020 GCF_019175285.1 Sceloporus undulatus
CGTGAATTGCCTTGGATTCAAAGTGACTCTGCTATGGAAGCACTTCGATTTAGAGTTCTAGTCTGTTACAGACCTTACCACTGAGCAGAGTGAAGCAACCTCCTCAAACAGTAGCTTGTGGTGTGTGTGTGTGTGTGTGTAACAGCAAGCACTTGTCTGTTGCTCCTGGGCTTCATGACCGTTCCACTCTGTTGAAAGATAATGTTATGTGTGCTGAAAGGCCTCATATATCCCATGATTCAAAGCCTGGAACACTGAAGTGTGATGGAGACTGATATTATTCCATAGCTGGTTCTTTGTTCTCAACCTCTGCTCAGTGTAGGACAGCATATGGGCAAGCCTTTTATCTGTAGGAATGTATTTACTGTATAGTCACCTTAGAGTTCCACATGTTGGAACACATGTTCCAAAGTCTGCTATTTGGGGCCAGGGAGCCAACTCATTTCTTCATCTGGCCCTGTCATAATTTGGATTACCAGTGTTACACTTAGAGGATCCTCAGATTGCTTAGGGTTTTAGGTAGTAAAGCAGGCCCATTGGTGCTCCCTGCCCTCCTCGCCCCATTTTTCTCCTTTGTGGATAATTCATACTGTTTTCTTCACATTCAGAACCCAAAGCTGCCCATATGGCTGTCACTGCCAAAAAGAGTATGACTGCCTCAGAGAAAGCCACTTCCACCAAATCTTCACAGACCATTTTGAACCAGTCCTCCCAGCCATGGTTGAAAAGTACCGATCCTCTGACATCCACCTCTCTCAGGAAACAGAAGGGGGCAGTGGTACCAGTGGGAATGCAGGTGCCTGCTGCCCCACCAGTTACTCAGGACAATGAAGAGACTTCTGTGGTTGTAGAGAAAGCAAAGCTCCCAATTGCAGCCCTGCTTCCATCCAACAAAGATACCCTGTCTTCTGAGAGCTCAGCTATTGAACTGTCAGCTTCTCCTGAGCCAACATCAAAGCCTTCCAGGACAGCATCTTCCCTCAGTACCCACAGTGAGACATCCTTCTCCACCACGGTCTCACCTGCTCCAGCATCTTCTGCCAGCTCTTCCAAGTTCTCACCTATCTCTCCTGCATCGCCAACCACAATGGCAGACTCACCAGCAACTGTCTCCCCCAAAGCTGTCCCATATGTGGTCACTTCTTTTGTTTCCATCCCACCAAGAGTGCCCACCACCCCAGATGGTGGACCTAGCCCTTCACTTACCCCAAGGACAGAAGAAGGGCCTTCTCACACACGCTTCCTGAGCCGGAGTACTACCCCTGGCAGGGACACTGGCAGTGGTGCTCAGGGCAGACTCTCTGCAGCTGCAAAGGATGACTCCTCCCTGCACCAAGGTGTTCCTCAAAAACCTTACACATTCTTGGATGAGAGAGCAAGGTAAGGCTTCTGTCCTTTGAACATAGGAAGTTACCTTATCCTGAGTCATGCTCATTGAACAATCCAGCCCAGTATAATCTGTTCCAGGGAGCAGTAATTCAGGATGAGGTATTTCCCAGCCCTGGTGATGGACAGCTTTTTGGCTGCAGATGCCAAGGGTAGAAGAGCATGTCAACCACCATTAGAGCCTTATCATACTAGAAGAATCACGCTCATACTAGCCTTATCATGAGAGACAAATCTGAGCAGCATTTAAAAGTAGAAAAAACCTGAAAATGCGGGAGGTTTTTCAGGTGCATTTGACCCAAACAGCAATAATGCAAAAATAAAGCAAAAGGAAAGTGGTTGCTTTTTTTTTGTTTTGTTTTGTTTTGTTTTGCATTATTGCTATTTGGAAGAAATGTTGTCTGAAAAACCTCCTGCATTTGCGGGGTTTTTAAACTTTTAAATCCCATTTCTGAGCGGGATACATCTAGCGTGATAAGGTCACCATGGAGTAGTGGATGCTCTGGTCAGGATTAGGTACTGTTGGACAGAACAGGCCCTTCATGGATCCTGGGTGTAATAAAGGTCTGTGTATTGTGGCCACAGCAATCCCAGCCTACTCCATTCACACAATCATGTTTATTGCATGACACGTGTAAGTATTGTGTGACATCCATTGCCTCCAGTGAAGCTGCAGGAGGTTAAATTTTGCGTAACATCAGGGATGGATAGAGCACAGCTTTGGGGACAGGGAGTGGGGACACATGTAGTACTGTGGGGTGTTTCACTACTTCAGGTTCCATACCTAGAATCTTTCAAGCTATCAGCTGGTCAAGATCTCAGAACTGAAAAACAGTTTTGGATGTCATGGCTTGTGACAGGAAATGCAAATGATCCAGGAAGTGCAACTTTGAAATGTCCTAAGCCCAAACAGTGTCTCACCTCCTTCTGAACTGTGGTACATGAGTTGTTTCTAAATGTGTTACACATTTCCAGCAGTAAAATAGGATGTCACAAAGGAGTGTCTTGTCCCCCTTTCCAGTCATAATATCTGAAGCTGATACGTGCCCAGACAATGATAAGGCAAGCTTCATGGACATCCTGGAACTACTGTAGAATTGTTGGTGACTCTACCTGTTGCATTTTTTTATTATTATTTTGGTGGAGCCTGATGCCTTAGAATTTGTTGGACAGGCCTTGGAATTATCTAAACATGTACTGAACATGTGCCATGTGTGTGTTTGCAGGGGCCGATTTGGAGTGGTCCGAGAATGTAAGGAAAATGCCACAGGCAAACGTTTTATAGCCAAGATTGTGCCATATGAGGCAGAAGGCAAGCAGAGTGTCTTGCAGGAATATGAGATCCTGAAGAGCCTGCACCATGAGCACCTTATGGCACTGCATGAGGCCTACATTACGCCTCGGTATCTGGTGCTCATAGCTGAAAACTGCACTGGGAAGGAGATTCTCTACCACTTGGTTGACAGGTTTGTTGGGGGGAAAGGGAAGGGAATGGGTGAAACCAAGATGCATTGGGCTTCTGTGTCTGGTGAGGCAATGGCACTATGGTAAATAAAAGACTGAGCCAAGAAAAGGAAGGAAAGTGCGCTAGTATTACTTTGGCCTAGAGGTTAGAAAAGATACCCAAAAACTTGGCACATGGTTGGTATTACAGTCTGTCCCCACTCCACTAACAAAAAACTTTCCAAAGTTATGACAATTGTTTGTAGGCCTGAACTAGCTTTAGATCACTTAGAAATCTGTGATGGAATTGATAACTAGTGTTAATCAGTTTAGATTAATTTAAGTCCTAAATGTTAAGACTTTCTCTGATTGAAAGCATTTTAAACGTTACAACTGAGTGACAGAACTACACAGTGGAGGAAAAGTAATCAGTTGCATCACCTCCACTTTTGGTCCTGTGACCCTCATTTGAACGAAGTATTGTGCTTCCAAAAGGAAGAGAAGCAGCATTGCTCCAAAAGGAACCACAGCAAATTATAATTTGCTTCTTCTTGGAAATTTAATTTTTAATATATTCAAGAGCAGGCCTTTGACCCTTGCTGTGAATTTTGTCCCCCACTATTGCCTGTACATGAATAATTACAACTCTTTACATCTCTTTATAGAAACTTAAATTGGTGCATCTGCCATGATTGGAATGGGAATGACACAATAAAGAGGAAAGACAAAATTCAGGAAAGCATTAGCTTATTAGACCAAACTCTATTGGTGTAAGACTATAAATGCTGCAATTTATACTAGTACAGTACTCAAAAATATTATTTTGCGGCTACAGTTCTGTGAATTATCAATGGTAATACTGGTTGGGGTATTCTGGGGAGTATGGTACAATAAAGGAACTTTTACAAGGTCAGAATTTACTGGGTTTCTGGGGCCTTGAATTCCTAGAATATAAGACGGCTCTGGATAGGTTGGCTGTTTAGATTCCAACTTTTTTTTTAAACAGTCCTTGTGGATGTTAGCTGAGGGTAATGTTCCTGAAGCTGGAGCATTTCTGTGAAGCTTGTTAATAATATATACTGTTTCAGGTTTAAAAGTTTCCTTTTCCTCCTGAATTCTTCAACCTGTGCCACACATTAGGTACCTTATTTAGGCATTCTTCAAATGCTAGAAATGGAGCATAGCTAAAGCTAATGCACGGAGCAGAGCACAGAACACCCTTAGGAAAAGACCCATTCAGCAGATATACATAGAAAAGAAACAATATGAAGTTTTTAATAACAACTATATTGCTTCATTGTGTGCCCAAATAAGGTCTCCAAGGTGCTTCTCTAGAGCTGGTGATACTTCTTTACAGGTTTAGGTGTACAGTATCCGACCAGGCTCAAGGAGGATTTCTTAGGGTCCTCTCCATCTTCTTAACTGCATATCTGTGCCTACAGGTTCCGATACTCAGAGGATGATGTGGTGGGATATGTAATACAGATCTTACAGGGTCTGGAGTATTTACATGGACGGCGCATTATCCACCTTGACTTGAAGCCTGATAACATCATTGTCTCCTCCACAAATTCCATAAAAATAATTGACTTTGGCAGTGCCCAGACTTATAATCCATTGGTGTTGCGTCAGCTAGGGTGCCGTGTTGGTACGCTGGAATACATGGGTGAGTATGTGTATGGAGCTGACAAGGCAGAGGATTGGATAGGGATAGAGTGGAGGTACTGTGTGCCAGACAAATGTGAAGTAGCTATGACATAAAATGAACCAACTTACATAGGGCTGCTCCATGTATGCAACAAATGGGTTTGAGCTGCATACTAGTCTGCAAACAGACTAAGCAGGAAAGACGTGGAGAAGGTCTCTCATCATAACTCCCACTCATGGTCCAAGTCAAGTACATCACTTCTTTATTACTTTATTTCAATATTTATATCCTGCCCTGTATCTGAAGCTCTCAGGGCAATGTGATATGAAATCAATTTAGGATAATAAATAACAGTAACAATAATTTTTAAAGACTAAATAAATATATGTATTAAACCATTTATCACTTAAAACTTGAAAATTTGAAAACAATTAGAGCACTTTAAAATAATGGCAACCATAGCTGGTATGTAAATTGGATAAAATCAACTAGGCCCTAAAAGCTTTAATAAAAGCCAGATTTTGACTTGGCAATGGAATGACACCAGCATTGGCACTCATCCAGCCTCTGAAGGGAGAGCATTCCATAACTGGGGTACCACAGAAAAGACGTTAGACCCCTTCTGCCAAACACCTGAAGGCTCCTCCCCCTCCCCCTTTCAATTTCACTATTATGCTATAGTTCACAAGGCTTGGAAAGGCTCACCATCCCTTCTGATCATGATCCATGGGGTATCATTCCTTTGAAAGAGTTAGTGGGTACACAGGCAGATGAACAACCTAGTTCATTTACAAGGGTTTGTACCAGGGATTAGAAAAGTTATTTTTAAAATTTCAGAATTGCAGTACAAAATATATTTTTTCCAGGCTCTGGTTCATAATACTCATTCCACTTTTTCTTAGGATCTTTGGGGTTATGGTGCCTGTTCCTGTCTTTCTGTTTCTGATGTTCCCAGTCAAGAATCACTGCCTTGATTGAGCTCTCCACATCATACAGCCTAAGCCCTTCCCAATCTCCTCCCCATGGCCTTAGGCCCTTCTTATTGCATTAAGGCAGTAGGTAGGATCATAGTTCTTTGTCTGCCTGCCTGTATTTACAGCTTGAAACATAGAAATGCATCCTTCTTGTTTACCTCCCAAATTCACCCCCCTAAAGATTAGATAGCATCTTCATTATAGAGCTGGTGAGACCTGGCCAAATGAAATTGCTGGGCTTTTCCAGCATAAAAATAAAAACCCTTTTGGGCCCATGATGGGCCTTGATAGTGCCTGCCAATTCTTCAGAGAAAGAGATGGCTCCCTCTTTCCTTTGCAGCTCCTGAAATGGTGAAGGGGGATCCCATTGGCTCAGCAGCTGACATCTGGGGCATGGGAGTGCTTACATACATCATGTAAGTATGGTTGGAGTCGGAGGATGCTGGAAATGGGCAAGCAGAGGAACACAGGGCAGAGATGGAATTAGATGGGCACAATCAGATATTTTCCTGACTCATCTGACCATGTCCACTGAGAGGACAAGAGTGGGCAGATGTCTGCTTCCAGGATCATAACTCCCTGGTGCTCTCTTGACTTTTATATACTGTCTTTATAGCCTCTGCCAAGGCCTAGTGGTTCTCACAGAGTAGCTCTATGATACTTCACAGAACTGCATTGATAGACAAATGGTATTTCCTTCATGTCTGTAATCTTCTCATCCCTCACTCATTTTGCCTACCAGGCTCAGCGGTCGCTCACCTTTTCTTGAAGCGGATCCCTTAGAGGCTGAGAGCCGAATTCTGGCAGCCCGTTATGATGCCTTCAAGCTGTACCCCAATGTCTCCCAGAGTGCTGCACTCTTCATCCGCAAAGTCCTTTGTGCTCATCCATGGTGAGTGAATGGCAGAGAGAGAAGGGTGGTGCATCTTGGGAATTGCATAGCTGGATATGTTCCAGGCTGTCACTTGCAAAGAGCTGTTAACCAGCAGAATCTGTGGGTGCTTCATGGCAAATCTCCAATTAAGAAGGTTGAATTGTGTTCATTGTCTAACGTAGAGTGAATTCTGAATTTTATTGGCAGTCCCAACCATTGAAATCAATGGGATTTACTCTTGATTCACCTTTCAATAACTGAATCAATAGGTCTGCTCTAGTTGGGACTACCAGTAGGATTCAGGCTTGGCAGTGTAGCCCTATGCATAGTAAGTACAGTGAATTCAGTAGAGCTTACTTACAGGTAAGAGGATGCAAGATTCCAACCTCAGAGCAGAGCTCTTGGTGAGTGAAGATAGGATTGTTCGAGGAGACAAGATCCATGGGTGTCAGGGGTCTATCTTACCTCATTTCTTCTCTGAAGTCTGAATGTGACTACATCTGGGCAAGGGAAATACACATGACTCCATGGTGGGGTTCATGCCTTGCATGCAAAAGGTCTCAGATCCAATCCATGTCATCTCCAGGTGTGGCTGGAAAAACTCCTGCAAGAAACTTCAGAGAGCTGTAGTACTGCAGTAGACCAGTGGTTCCCAGTATTCCCAATCACTATGTATGGATGTGATAGCTGGACCATGAAAAAAGTGGATTAAAAAAAATCACCTCATTTGAGATGTGGTGCTGGAGAAGAGTGCTGAGGATACCATTGAGAGAAAAAATGACAAACAAATGGGTCCTTGAAAAGATCAAGCTTGAAATACCCCTAAGTGTCCAAGATGATTAAATTGAGGCTGTTATAGTTTTGGTCACATGAGAAGGCATGACTCATTAGAAAAGACAATAATGCTAGGGAAGGTGGAAGGCAGCAGAAAGAGAGGAAGACTTCACACCAGATGGCTAGACTCAATTGGGGAGAACATGGGTATGAGCCTGCTGGACGTGAGCAAAGCAGTGGAGGATATGGAGTCCTGGAGATATCTCACCCACAGGGTTGCCATGAATCATGATCAACTTGAGGGCAGTTAACAACAATGGTTCCCAAACTTTGGTCCTCAAGATGTTTAGGACTTCAGCTCCAGCATTCCTTTTGACTAAGCTGGTTGGAGCTTCTGGAAGTGGAAGTCCAAAACCCCTGAAGGACCAATATGTGAGAATCACTGATGTATAAATACTGCACTAACTGATGAGCTAGACAGTATAAGGCAGCTTCCTATATGTTCTCTGTTGCTCTGGTAGCACTCTGTTACCCTCCTTGCTCTTTAAAGTAAGGTGGGGGCTATGGAAAGATCAACCTCTTCCTAATGTCTCTTGGCCTTACAGGAGCCGCCCCACTCTCAAGGACTGCTTTGCCAACCCTTGGCTCCAGGATGCCTATCTGATGAAGCTGCGGCGCCAGACCCTCACTTTCACCACCAGTCGCCTGAAAGAGTTTTTGGTGGAGCACCAGCGTCGGCGCAGCGAGGTGGCCACCAAGCATAAGGTCTTACTGCGCTCCTACCATGGCGTCAGCAGCCACATGCCCTAGCCGCCTGCCCTGCCGGAGGAGCCACAGAACATTCCAGCAGGGGGCGTGATGGGCCAATCACCCGTCCACCCAGCCAGGGTGAGACTGGTCGATATACCTCATGGAGCAGGGAAAGTCGTCAGCACTGGCCGCTGTTCTTCACTTTGCCCAGCCAGCTCCTGGCTTAGAGGGGAGTGAAACAGTGTCTGATGACAGAAAAGGGCAGATGAGATTTACTAACTGGGGGGTGGGTGGGTTCAGCAAAGGGTGACTTGCTCTGGGAAATACAAGAGGCCTTGAAGCAGTGCCAGGGTGGAGGCCAATGCCTTGGTGTTTCCTCCTCAAAATAACTCCTCCCTCAGGGCTTCCACAGGCCCCCTCTGTATTGTGCCTAAAATTGCTGCCACTCTACTCTGTGTAGGTCTGGTGCAACCAATCATTTTTTTTTTAAACTAAGAGCAGATCCTAAACTTGGGGCCTGCAGCCAGGTGTGGGGCATGAGACATCTTTCCCTTTTTTAAACCCATCAACCTGAGCTGGGACAAGAAAAAGAGGGATCAACCTTGGAACCTTGCAGAGTGGAGGCCTAGCAGCAACTGATAGTCCACCACTGGGATGGGATGGTTCTTCACTGCAATGGGTGTTTCTGTTCCTCAAGGCAGAGCCTGAGGGTAGGGTGGGGGTATTCATTAAGGACAGAATAAGCTCACACCTAGGAAAGCAGGCAAGAACAAGGAATGGCAAGGTTAGGGAGAAGTAAAGGAGTGCTAGCCATGTTCCTGGGTTTCCTGCACATTTGTTACTACTATTTATAAGTCAAGAAGAAGTCAACAGTGTAAGACCAGCAATCCCTTCCTGTTTGCATGGCCATTGTCCCAGCATGCCTAGCACTTTCCTGCTGACTTCCCTGCATTTTTTCACATGCTTTCCTAACACAGATGCACATACTAGGGCCTGTTTTGTGCAGAAGACACACACCTTTTCCTCCCATCACACCTTCCTGAATTGTGTATGTACTTCAAACACACCCTCCCCAGCCTCATAATATTTACATAGAGGAACCTTCCCAATTCCATCCTGGAACCTGCACACCATTCAAAATGAATCCCATACAAAGAGGTTCAGAGCCTCTAGAGATATGCATCTTCTCCTTCTGCAGTTAGGCACCAGAGTTTGGAAATATGACTTTTCTGACTACTACTCCCAGAATCCTTTCCAGTCTGACCAATGGCCATGTGGCTTGAGAAGAATTCTGGTATTTGTGGTTCAAAATGTAGCCTTTTTCCTGACCTGTTAAGCATGCACTTGACCTTCTTAGCACATATATTATGCCTCTGGTGGTGGGTCAGTTTTATATATATATAGAAAAACTGAGCGAGTCCTGTATCTATCTTACCTCTTCCACCACTTATCCTTGGGCTGCCTATGGGAGTTAGTTGTACCTATGCTTTGGCAGAAGTGCGCTAAGGAAACCACTTCAAAAGCCATGGGAATTAGGACCCAGGCTGAAGACTTTCTGTTTTGTTACCCAACCTGGTCTTGAGTAGTATCCATCCATGATGAGAATTAGTCTATATATTCTTACAGCTTCAGACACTCCGGAGCATGTGGGGCACCTAGGAAATAGAAACTTGGATTGGTAAGGCAGAGGAATGGTAGAGACTTCTATCGGTTGAGCAGAGAGACCCAAGGGTACAGCCAGGACCCAAGACCTACAGCATGAATACAATTAATCTGCCCTATCTTGGTTGTGGGAATTAATGACTGTAGTTCCCCATCTCTATCCCTTGTTTCTCCTTCACCCCAACCCCCTTTGTCCAATATTTTTGGATTATGGGGATGCTAGTTTCCCTCTGGCAAGAACAAGCAAAGCAACTGGGGCTGCTTTCAGATAGGCCTTTTCTCTAATAAATTATTGCTGTTCTACAGTGAGATGCAAGTTGAACTGTAGTTGACTTGCCACACTATGAAGGTTGTTGCACATTTTCTATATAACGTGCTACATTCTTTCCAAACCAATGGGTGTGACTTAGCTGTGTGGTGAAATAAAAGGTTCAGTTTACCTAAACAGCCACTTGGGTATGAACAACGAAATCCACTTCCTGGAATTCTTAACTAAAATAGAAATCAATTATTTATTTAGTGCTAAGCACTTATTAATGTAGACATATGATTAGTATCCCTGAAATATCAACAAACCTAAATTGTTTAGCTTTTTTTTTTTTTTGACTGGAAGTAAACATTGGAACTGTTTCATTATGGAGGAAAGGTACACATTGGTAAAATGAAATTGATTGAAAATGGTTTTCTCATTTAATTTCAAATTTAGTATTGTAGCACTATAGCATTCTTTCTTTTTAAGTAAACAGTATGTGGCTAATATTTTGTGAGGAAACGTGACTCAGAAGCATAGACTGGAAGTCTTAAATTAACCAAAAAAAAAATAGGTTGCGGCCAGAAAGGGTTTTACCACTAGAGTACTTTCTTTTGGACAGTATTATGTTAAAATTTTAAATATATACAAAGAGAAAAACATTTTGAGCTCTACGCAAGAGACTGATTTTTTAAAAAAATATTTTAATGGGGTTATAAAATGGTGCACACCACTAAGGACATAATGAATATGTGCTGAACTGTGACCGTTTCATTTTCCTTATAGGCAAAGTTTTGGAAAATTACATGTTTGGACTATAGCTTTCAGTCAGGGGACATATTGGCTCGGGATTCTGGGAGTTGGAGTCCATAAACCTAACTTTTCTAAGCTCAGCTGTTGTATCACTGCCCATATGAGACCTCTGCCTTGTATAACTGATGAGGGTCATCTACATTCTTTTCGTTTCAACATTCTTTAAGAAAAAAAAGTTGGTTTTTTAAAAGCTGGCGGCAGCACTGGGAAGACATTGGGAAATGGATGATGGCATCATGTAATCCTCTCCCCTCTCTACCACTGTGAATGAGAATGGAAATTCCACACCAAACCCCTTGTGTGGAAGCAGCCCGAGTCAAAATAAATGCAGTGGATAATCCCAGTGGCTCTGTGTGGTCCCTAAGAAAGCTGGGAGGTGACAGAAGAGAAGTCCATACAGTTTAAAAAGGTGGTTACTCATTCCCAATGCCACACTGGTTGTAAACATGCATATCACCAGCTGGCTAGTCTCTGGATGTATTTAAATGTGTCTAATTGTAACAGTGGTAATGCACTGTAACACATTTTGAAATTGCTTGTACTGCCATAGCCAGAAAAAATTAAATGCACAAATATAGTATGAGGGGCACCTGTCTTGACAACAATACAGGTGAAAAGGATTATGGAATTTTAGCAGACCATAAGCTAAACATGAATCAATAGTGTGATGCAACAATCCAAAAAGCCATTATAATTCTAGGCTGCATCAACACGAGTATAGTGTCCAGATCAAGGAAAGCAATTATTCCATTCCTTTCTGCTTTGGTCAGAACACATCTAGAACACTCTATCCAGTTACCACAGTTCAAGGATATGTGTGTGTGTGTATAATAGCTGTAATATGGCCAAAGAAGGAAAGTCAAGATGACAGAAGATCTGAAAACTAGTCCTTATTAGAAACAGCATAGGGAGCTTGATATGTCTAGATTGAAGAAGAGGGAGGTCATGTAACAGCCATCTTAAAACACCTGAAAGGAAGTCATGCAGAAGATGGAGCAAGCTTGTTTTCTGCTGCTCCAAAGGCACAAACCAATGGATTCAAATTGTAAGAAAAAATATACCACCTAAACATTAGGAAGAACTTTCTGACAGTAAGTTTTTTTGACCTTGGAATTGATATTGGTAGATAGAAGCAAAAATCAGCTTTCACTGTAAACTCAAATACTGTATATCCCTGCAGTATAAAAGCAGAGGGAAACTGGTGGCACTACAAAGACGAAATGTTAAAAATCCAAGCACCAGCTCCTGTATTTTAGATGGAATCTGTACACATTGTCTTTTTTGTTTGAACTGAAGTCTGGGAGATTTTTAGAGACTCGAGGGGTGTTTGTTTTTTTTTTCAAAGAGAGAGGAGGGTGGAGATGTTTTTCATTAGAGTTTATTTATTAAAAATATTTTTAACCTGCCCTTTATCTTAGAGTATCAAGGAAACAGTGTAAACAACATAAGTCTTATTATAGTAACATAGTCCAGAGCAAACAAAACAGATGCATAAAAGCAATATACAGTGGACCCTTGTTATACGCTGGGGTTTGGTTCCAAGATCACCCATGTATAACAAAATCCGTGTATGCTCAAGTCCCATTAAATATAATGAGATAGCAAAATGGTGTCCCTTATAAAAAATGAAAAATCAAGGTTTGATATTTGAAATGTATACTTTTTTGGAACATTTTCAAACCGTGTATGATTGAATCCATGTATAAAAAATCCGTGTATAAGAAGGGCCGACTGTATAAGCTAAACAAACCAGCAAAATTATTTTAAATGTGTTAAAGGATTTTCAATCTGGTACTGGGGTCATTGGATTTCCTAGCATTCCAGAGATAGAGTATCACCAGAGAGAGGTTTTTCCTGGTAAAAGAAGAAGATTCTCTGAATATATGAGCCAGGAAGATGAGCCCTGGTGGCGCAGTGGGTAAATGCCTGTACTGCAGCCATTCACTCAAAACCACAAGGTTGGGAGTTCAAGACCAGCAAAAGGGCCCAAGCTCGACTCAGGCTTGCATCCTTCCGAGGTCGCTAAAATGAGTACCCAGACTGTTGGGGGCAAATTAGTTTACTTGCTAATTAGCTTACTTGCTGTTCACCACTTTGATCTTTGGAATAGCGGTATATAAATAAAACAAATTATTATTATTATTATTATTATTATTATTATTATTATTATTATTATTATAGAATCATAGAGTTGGAAGAGACCACAAGGGCCATCCAGTCCAACACCCTGCCATGCAGGAAATCACAATCAAAGCATCCCCGACAGATGGCCATCTAGCCTCTGCTTGAAGACCTCCAAGGAAGGAGACTCCACTCCACTCCGAGGGAGTTTCTTCCACTGTCAAACAGCCCTTACTGTCAGGAAGTTCCTCCTAATGTTGAGGTGGAATCTCTTTTCCTGCAGTTTGCATCCATTGCTTCGGGTCCTAGTCTCTGGAGCAGCAGAAAACAAGCTTGCTCCCTCCTCAATATGACATCGCTTCAAATATTTGAACAGGGCTATCATATCACCTCTTAACCTTCTTTTCTCCAGGCTAAACATACCCAGCTCCCTAAGGCGTTATTGTGACATAGGAAATGATGTCTTCCTAGTTTGTCAGGTATTTGGGTAATACCTGTTTTTGGACTAGGCTTGGAAGTGAATAAGTAGCACATATAACTCTATAAGAAGTAGTGTAATGCCATCCTCAGCTGGCTACATTGGTTGAAATCCTGACACCTGTGTTCCACACTATTTGAAGCTTCTGAATAGTCTACAAAGGATGTCTCATCTACAACACATCACAGTAATCCAGGTGAGGGGATTACCACAGCATGGATCACCATACAGCAGCGCAGAAACAGTTGCAGTATGCCATTAGGACCACTACATTTGCAACATAGAGAATTCCTGTCCAGCATTTCAGCCAGCCAACTGTGCTCTTCCTCAAAATTCTCTGTTCCATTACCCCTCTCACTGACCATTCCCATCACCACCAGCTTGGAGGGATACTCAATATTCTAGGACCAGTAAAGATGCCCAGTGGGCTATTTTTGTTTCTCCTCCATACAAACATATGGAATTTTACCCCTTTAAGTTCTGGGAAGATACCTCTGCAAACCTTGACATTCTTTTCGGTGTGTGGCTGGTGCTACTCTCCTTCCATAAAGACTGACATTCAGAATGAGTTTGCTCTATCGTTCTAATGAATTCTGCACACCATTATTCTGCATTCTGAATTATGGAACAAACTCCTCATTTCCCCCAATTCCAGGCACACGCATATACTTACATTCTGCAAGCCTGTCTAATACTTTCTGGAGGCCGTAACTGAAATCGAGTAAGCACGGATGGTTCCAGTTCTTGTGGGGCTCTTGAGGAAGACCTCTCCAACTCTCCTTTCCTTGCACAGTGAACTTTTTCCTTCGGCACCTGTCACACATTGCTGCCCTTCTTTTTCTTCCTCATCACTTCCACCACCTGCTTCTTTGCCAAGCAGAGAACCAGGGAGCAGGCAGACCATGGCAGCTACTTCTCTTCCATCTCTCCACCACTATTTTGCTCACTCCTTCTCAGGCAGAGTGAAAGGTAGGTTAACAATCAGGTTGCAGCAATGGTGAGGAGAAGAGGAGCCATCTAGGAGGTTCTTGCCAATAGATCTCCCAACAGGCAACCCATCATTGACAACCTTTGACACCAGGCTTGTGAGCAAGGGCTTGAAGGCACAGCTGTATATTTTCCCCCTGCTTTACTCCACTCAAGTTGCACAGAAGCCAAAGCCAGGCAAATTATTAAGTCGAAGGCTTTCATGGCCATCATCCATAGTTTTTTGTGGTTTTTTTGGGCTATGTGGCCATGTTCTAGAAGAATTTTTTCCTGATGTTTCGCCAGCAAGACTGTGTGCTTGGGATGATGGTGGCCTATCCTGGATTTTCTCCTAGCTTGCATGCATGGCTATGATTCTATGAATCTATCAAATCACCTGTCAACCTATGGTAATGCCATTCATTTAATAGGGTTTTCTTTGGCAAGGCATACTCAGAAGTGGTTTGCTGTAGTCTTATTCTAAAATTTAACTTGAAGTACCTAATATTCCTTGGTGGTCTCTAAGCCAAGTACTAACCAGGCCTGACCCCACTTAGCTTTCAAGATCAAACAGGTTCTGATGCCTTCAGGGTGGTTTTGGGTATCACCGATGATCCCTTCCTTTGTCACATTCATATGTAGAAAATTTATCTCAGAATAAATGAGATAACGATAGCAATCTTAATCCATATTACTACAACCCTGTTTTAAAATGTGAGGAGAGAGAACAGCCTTTCATTTTTCTCACAACATAATGAACAGGGGTCTCCCTCTTTCTCACACATACCGTGCCAAATTGGACCAGGGTTTCCCTGAACCTTCTGCCAGCTGTAGCTGTGGAACACCTCTAGGGCCTACACCAGCATTTCCCAACCTAGCATCCTATACTGCACTATTAGTTTCATTCTCCCCAGACAGCACAGCAATGACCATTCTAAGTGGGGATGATGGGAGTTAAACATACCTAAACAAATGCACACAAATGCAACTTCCTTACCTTCATAGAATCATAGAATAATAGAGTTGGAAGAGACCACAAGGGCCATCCAGTCCAACCCCCTGCCATGCAGGAAATCTAAATCAGAGCATCCCCGACAGATGGCCATCCAACCTCAGTGTAAAGACCTCCAAGGAAGGAGATTCCACTACACTCTGAGGGAGTGTGTTACACTGTCGAACAGTCCTTACTATCAGGAAGTTCCTCCTAATGTTGAGGCGGAATCTCTTTTCCTGTAGCTTGCATCCATTGCTCTGGGTCCTAGTATCTGGAACAGCAGAAAACACACTAGCTCCCTCCTCAATATGACATCCCTTCAAATATTTAAACAGGGCTATCATATCACCTCTTAACCTTCTCTTCTCCAGGCTAAACACCCCCAGCTCCCTATGTCGTTCCTCATAGGGCATGGTTTCCAGACCCCTCACCATTTTGGTCACCCTCCTTTGGACACGCTCCAGTTTCTCCACATCCTTTTTAAATTGTGGTGCCCAGAACTGGACACAATGGAATTTATCAGACAAGGGGAATTGGAAGTATAATCTGATGGCAATCTGAATGCAATCATGGGGTTTAATGTTATTGTGTGATAACCCACTACACACAAACTTGGGCAATGGGAAGTCAGTCCGAATGCAATCATGTGGTTTCACGTTATTGCATGATAGACTGCCACACACAAATTGGGGCAATGCTATTTTCGGGCAATAGGGAGCCAGTTCGTATTCACGTAATTGCGCGAAACTAGCAACTTTAAGTGAATGCATTCTGACCCCACTTTCTTTTCATTCGAATTTTAAGAGAAATTCCTCCCGTTTGATAAACTCCAATATTCCAGATGGGGCCTGACCAACTGGTACCGTCTATTGTGAAATCTGGGCAAGAATAGCACCAACACTCTCCAATCACAGTTGTTATGAAGAGGGATTGTGGTTCAAATCTCACTGCAGAAATAATCCAGTTTGAGGCTGCTTTAAATGCCCTGGCTCAGTGCTAGGGAATCCTGGGAACTGTAATTTAAACTACAGTTTCCTGAATTCCCTAGCATTGAGCCATGGCAGTTAAAGCGGTCTCAAACTGGCTTACTTTTGCAGTCTATTTTGGACCTGAGTAAGGTGTGAGGTCACTGAAGTAAGTTATCACCTTAGCTTCTCTATTTGCTAGATTTAGCTCCTTTAGTAGCAGAAAGAAGCATGAAAGAGCTGTGGTCATGATAGTCAGCTGTTAATTGCTATCTCATTTGGTCTCCATTTTTCTCTTTTAATTTCCCTTTGTCTTGTTGAATGGCATAGTTTAATCTTCTGTTTACCTTTCTTTTTAGTTTATTAATTTATGACTGTGTGTGCACATCCGTTTAGGCAGTGATATCTATTTTCCCACTTGCCTTTAGTTTGAACTGGCTCCGACTGGGTCCAAATTAATCTGGACTGAATTTAGCCCAGGTCCAAATAGCTGAATTTGCCTCAGAACTAAATCAAGGGCCCATGAACAAACCAAATATTCAGACAAATATGAACCAACACATAATGTAAGCCTGATTTGGCAGAATGAAGCTTTCAGACCTGATATCGCTTGACTTTTCTCCCAGATAATCACTTTGGTCCCAGCATAATAACAGACACATAGAATCTTAGGGCTTGAAGAAGTCACAAGGGCTATCCTATCCAACTCTCTGTGATGTAGAAATGCACACCTAAAGCACACCTGATAGATCAGTGATGGCGAACCTATGGCACACGTGCCAGAGGTGGCACTCAGAGCCCTCTCTGTGGGCACATGTGCTGTCGCCCCAGCACAGAGTTTGCCAGAGTTTGTTACTAGAAAGCCAGAGGGACACAGCACTTTGCAATAAATAAGTGAGGTCTGGGCTGCAGTTTGGGCACTTGGCCTCTAAAAGGTTCACCATCACTGTGATAGATGCACAACCAAGCTCTGTTGAAAGACATCCAAAGAAGGTTTATCTCACCACACTCTGGAGTATATCACATGGGGCTTTTTGGAGCTCAGATCTGGGGTGACTCCTGGTTCAGCTATGCAAATTCACGTCTTATCACACCTGGCTGCCCTTCTGTTGCCCATCTGAATTAAGGGGGAATCAAATCCAAGGCAAGTCACGTGATGCAGATTTATGCAAAGCAGAGTGAGTGCAAATTGTATTACCACATTGGTGCATACCATACGGATTCAACGATTCGAATTGGGACCCTTGCACATGCCCAGTGGGGCTCTGGAGGCTGTCCTCTTTCCCTGCCCCCTCCTTAGCTGTCATCTTTCATCAGGCTGAAGGAGCAGCCAGGGGATGATGGGATAGATTGCAGGGAGTCACTGGGGCCAGGGTTCGGATGCAGGAGAAGACAGAGGATGATGGTATAGGATGCAGGGCATCACTGGAGCCAGGATTTGGATGCAGGAGAAGGCAGGGAATGATGGAATAGGTTGCAGGGGGTCACTGGAGCCAGGGTTCGGATGCAGGAGAAGGCAGGGGATGATCGGATAGGTCACAGGGTGGCAGAGAGGAGGAGATGGCATGAAGGAGGAAGAGTGGAATGGAGGAGCAGGACACAGGGGGCCAAGGGGGGTGTGATCTTCCACACCAAACCAATTCGAAGTGATATCAAAGTGAGCTTGAAAGCAAATTCTGTGAATTCACTTTTTTTCCGATTTTACCAAAATGAAGGGTCACTTTGGAATCAATCCAGAAGCGCCATGGAAGGAGCGCCCATAGAAAGGATTCTCATCTGATAACACATTCACGTTATAACGTGAATTCACACTGTGGACCCGCAGTCACCCTGGATCTGAGCTCCAAAAATCCCCCAAAAGCCCCATGTGATATACTCCTCTGAGCCAGTCTATTCCATAATTAAACAGACATTACAATCAATAAATTCTTCCTAACATTTAAGTGGCTGTTGTATTTTGGCTATATCATGAAAAGACATGACTCCCAAGAAAAGACAATAATAGTTGGTAATGTGGAGGGCAGCAGGAAGAGAGCATGACCACATTTGAGCCCTCACAGCCCTGAGTCTGCAAGAACTGAGCAGGGTGGATGAAGATAGGGGGACTTGGAGGTCTCCCAGTCATATGTCACTACAAGTTGAGATCAACTTTACTGTAGTTAACAACAAAATGTTTAGGTGGAATCACCTTTCTTGTAATTTGAATCCATTGATAATCATTCTAGTTTCTGAAGCAGCAACAAGCCCATTCTGTCTTCTAATCGTTAAGCACACAGGTGTAGTTTTCCTTCAAGAACATATTCATTCTGACGTGCCTCTCATATAGTACTATACACCCTTCTCTTTTGAAGCTGCAATGACTTTTTCCTCTCCCACTAGTGTTGACACTTCATTTAAAAAAAAATCACTAACACTACATTGCCTCATTTCTGGGCCCATTCACATTCAGAAATAACCTGGGCTCCAAACTGGTTTAAATTGGGGTCATTCAGACTTGACCCGGGGTTTCCAGGCCTGAATTTCTGTCTCTCTTTTCCTGCCCATCCCAGAACTGAGCTGCAAAAAGCTGCAAAAACCTCCGTGTGATAAGGCTCATTGAGTTTAACATGCACAGTCTCTGAGCAAATCAGTGACAGGATGTTTGAGATCACAGAACTTCCAATTCTGGACTGCTTTCATCTAGGAAAGGTTTGCAATGATACGGAAGCTGTTCTTCCTGTTCTGAAATATGATATGCTGTTTATATAATCAGAGGATTATTTTACAGTACAGGCAGGACTCCTTCCTCAGAGTCAAGATTGCTAACTATGGACTATTAATGTGACCAGCTGGACTTTTCAATAATGACTAATACAGCAATTCACTGGATTGCATGGATTGCTCTGGAAGCAACAAGCCTCATAGCATCCTAGGGCCCTGGATTAAGCATTGGTTGGTCTAAATCAGATGTCCACCTGTTGCACAGAGAAGACCATTCTGCCAGATATGGCTTTTCTCATATTAATCTTGTGTGGGAAAAGCACAACCTGATAAATTTCTCCCTTTTATACAGTTTCCTGTACTGCAGATGCTCTTTCCAGGTGTGGTCCTCCATATATTGTTAGACTGCATCTTCCACCATCCCTCACCATTATTTATTTTGGCTAGAGCTGACGGGAGTTCAGCTTTTCTATATAGAGGGCCCAACATTCCCCTACCTCTTGCCTGGCCCTGCATGAAAGAAAATGTGCTATTCCATCGAAACTAAAGACAGGTTCAAATAAATCTAGACTTAAAAGGAGAGCCACCATACTTAAAACATAAAAAGTGCTATAAGATCCCTTTGTATAAAAGATACAGCATGCATCTTTTAAATTTCACAGGTTATAGTATAACCTATGGTAAGAGTCTTACGTCTGGCTTTTTTAAAAAGAAAAATCTATTAAAATATAATGTTGGCATTTTACTATTTTATCTTATTTATTAAAACATTTTCCTTGCCTTTCCATTTTAAACATACACAAAGTGGGCAAAATAACATTATGTCCAGTCCTGAATATAGTTCAACAAATGCAATAAGACTGCTTCAGAGCCCCAAGGTCTATTTAGAACAGGGAATGAAAACATTAGGGTTCTATACAGCCATAGCTAGCATGATGTAGTAGTTTGGGTTTTGGACTATGACTCTGGAGACTAAGCTTATATTTCCAGCTCTGCCATGAAACCCACTGGGTGATTTTGGGCACATTATATGCTCTCAGCCCCAGGCAAACCCAATGGCAAACATCTGAACAAATCTTGTCAAGAAAATCCCATGCTAGATTTGTCTTAGAGTTGCCATAAGTCAGAAATGGGACTTGACACACACAACAAACAACATCATAGGGCTGTGAATATCTGGGTGTCTTAGAGGTCTCTCATTCATAGGGTTGCCAATGTCAAAGCCAATTTGAAGCAATTAACAACAGCAACTGTCATATCACTAGTTCAGTAAGGCCTGTCAGCCTATCATTAATTCAACAAATCACACCCACCAGGGATACAGGAGTAGAAATAGATTTCCCTACCCCCTTTCTTTTTATCTCCAAACTAGGGAAATCCCACTGGCTAAAAGGTGAGTGTATTGGTGACTGTAAAAATCTGAGGATTTTTTTACCAGTCAGAGGACTGGTAACCACCAAACCCAATGAAATCATTAAATGCATTCTTAATGCTAGTCAAAGTAGGTTGAACTGCTAATTTGCCATTTGGAAAAACATATAGGCCTGTTACAGACAGCCAAAATAAAGCTGCTTCGAGTCAAACTGGAGGAACAAGGCATGAACAATCCATCATTCTGGCGTGTCCCAACAAGCTGTCTATTGACTGGTGGTGATCCCATGAATTTCATGGGGGTTTCTTATTTTATTTTATTTTTTATTTTATTAGTTAAAATCACATGTTACAAATCATACTAATCATACAAATCAAGCAAGGTACATAATCTGAATAAGGATTTGATACTGTATAGATATAAGATATAAGGTACATTATAATTTTTTCCCTTCACTATGGATTTCATGGGGTTTTCTTAAACAAATTCTAAGAGGTGGTTTTATCAGTTCCTTCATCTGAAATATAGCCTACAGCACTTGGTACTCGTTGAGGTCCCCCATTTAAGAACTAACCAGGGCTGACTCTGCTTACTTTTCAAGATCATACAGGATCTAGTGCCCTTGGGAAAGGCAATGGCAAATCTCCTCTGAACAAATCTTGTCAAGAAAATCTCATGAGTGATCACCATAATTTGGAAATGACTTGAAGACACACAACTACAACAACTCTCCTTGCACTAAACATAATTCTTGGTATGCAGTGTAACAAAGGAACTCAGAAGCAACAATTACTAGAGGAGGAGATGTGTATAGCTATAGAAGCTGGACAATGAAGAAAGCTGGCAGGAATAAACCCATTTATTTGAAACGTAGTGCTGGGGAAAAGTTCTACGGGTACTAAAATAAATGACCCCAAACCCTCACCAGAGGCAAAATGCTCAGAGGCTATCCTCTGGACATATCCAGAGATGAGATGACTCATTAGAAAAGGCAACAATGTAAAGATAAATCCAAAATAAGAAAAGAGGAAAACCACATTGCAGAAGGATTGACTCAATTGAGGAAGCCAGTGTCTGGTGACTGCAAGACTTGAGCAGGGCTCTTAATAACTGGGCTCTTGGAGGTCTCTCATAGAGATGTAATTCTTCACTCATTTTCTTCTCAAAGGAAGCAATGACTAATTTTAGCAGTTTTCCTTCCACTGTGAGGCAGTACAGTTTGTGTGAAGCCCCTTTGCAATCTGAGACTTATTCTGCACAAAATTTGTTTCTGCACAAAATTTGTGTTTTTACACAGAAAATAAATAAATAAATAAATAAATAATAAACCATGGATAGAATATCTAAAAGAAATAAAAGGAACATACGTTGGTATTATTTTTGAATAAATGTAGTATACATATACAAACTACTTAGATATATTAATAACTGTACTTACAAAAAATGGATAATAAAAATAATAAAAGATTTTTAAAAAAAATAATTAATTAAATCAATAAATAATAAAATATTTATTTTTACTCCGCCTCTCTGTTGAAACAGTGTTTTCTTCACAGAAAATAATATTCTGCAAATATTTTCTGTGCAAAGCAACCATCTGTAACTTTTGCACAGAGAGGAGATAAGATTACACCTGCTTCAGCACATACCACACTAAGCAGCTCTATTGCAGATTAAAATTGAATAGTTACCAAAGGAGCTCTTAGTTTATCCATACATTTGGTATCTGTCTCTTTATGCCAACTGGGTAGGCAAATGCTATTTTCAGCACAAAACAAACACATGCCAATTTTGCAAGAATAAGTTCTAAACAGAGAAGATTTTAATAACTCCAGGATTCTCTTTGTCATGCATTTTCACTTGAATTTACAATTTTTCAATATTTTTCAATATTTTTTCTCTGTCTAGTCTCTCATTCATAACATATGGCTGGCTTGACAGCAAATAACAACAGTCTGGTGACCCCTCCAAAGGTTTTCCATGTGAATCAATTCATAACCTGTTTACTTTTATTCAGTTATCATGTTGGCTGGGCAATTCTGGGAGATGAAGTACCTATTCAATCTGTTCCAAGCTCTAATTTCATGTACAATTCAGTCGATCTGAAAGAAAATGTTCCTAGAATCCCCGCATCCAGCATAACCACTGTATTTATTTATGTATTTAATTGTTTGTAGACAGATTATGTGAGCTCCAACCATTAAACCATTTCTTGATATCATGTCAAGTGAAATGGCTCACTCTGGCAAGTGCTGGCAATTGGAGTAGATCTGGAGGCATGCTTAGTCTCTGGTGCTCTGGGAACGTAGTTGCTTGTTCTGACAACACAATGGGTTGCCTCCAGGATCTGCCTTATTTAGGGGATGTAGCTTTTGTATAGCATTTTCAGGGCATCAGGGGGCTGCCATAAAGAAAAGAAGTCAGAGAATTTTGTTTGTGCCATTCTGCTGCACTTATCTAAATCTGGATGCAGCCAAGTTCAAACCTAGGAAATGTTTACTTTTTAAGACAACAGCTCCCAGAATCCCCAAACTATCATGCCCACTGTAGCACAAAAAAAGTATCCCCCCCTATACAACTGTCCAGCAGCCTCCAATGATTTGACTCTCCTTAGATCCTCATTCACTACCACCACCCCAGTCTTTCTGGGCCTCCAAAGACTGTATGTTTGTGTTGGTATCAAGCAACACAGAAAGAAAGGGGCTCGGCTTGCTCTTCACTCACTGTCCCCTTCTCTGTCTCTCAGCCAGAGGGCAGGAATGGTGCAGCTGCTCCATCTCAGTCCCTCTGGGCTGGCCTATGTGATTACACAGCACTGGGCTGGAATCAGCATGGCCCCAATACTCACAGGTACCTGGCAACAGGCTATATAAGGGAACGCCCAGGATTCCTGAGTGGGCAGGGGAGAGGGCCCCCCCTGGCCAAAGAAGGAGACATCTGGACAGGAATGCAGGCAGGGGCTCCAACAGACCTGAATTCTCCCCTCCAGAGATATAAATTTGAGTGGGATGAGGAGGCTGTGGCCTTTTCCCTGTCAGTGGAGCTGAAGTGGTAGTGCTCACGGTAAGAGACCGCTCCTGCCTGGGTCAAAGACAGGGTCCTGAGAACTCATGTCCCATCTCAGCGCACATACCAGCACCTTCTGAGCCAAGAACATGTATTCAAAGACATGTCTTGACTAATCATCTCTTTAGGGAGCTGTGCCTCCTAAGAACCCTAAACCTCACTCTGAGGGCTACTGCCCATGGAGACATCAGAAGCTTCAGAGATATCTAAACTGGGGTTTGCAGTTATGAGGGAGGTGGCTGGGAGATGAATGTAGCCTAACTTGTCTCTTCTGTCAGTGGGTCTGCAGTGGTGATTTGCTCTGGCAGATTCCAGAAAACAGAGCCTGAAGCTCATTTAGACCTCTTGGCCTGGTATAGGCCATACAAGACTGGATGTATGGGAATCATCTTGTGCTGAGGTGGTCAGTGGGAATCATCTTGTACTAAGAGTGATAGAGAGAAGAAGGGGGGTTGCGGGGCCTATCCCATGAGAATGTGGGGATTTTGTCTTTGATGCTAACCCTGCTCTTTCCCCTCTCCTGCCCTCAGATGTCCAAACCTGCCCCCAAGAAGGCTGCGGCTCCTCCTCCACCGGGATTCACTTTGGACATTAATGACCCTCAGGTGCAGAATGCTGCCATCCGCATCCAGGCCTCCTATCGTGGGCACAGGTGAGGGGCATGGCAGGTGAAAGGAGGAGGAAACTATTATGGGCACTGAGAAGACAGTGGGAAATTCAGTGTATTCTCTGGGAAGGCACTCTATGAGTTAATTTTAGAGACCTTTGGGTTTGTTTGGTTTTTTTTAAAACCGATATTCAATTACTGTATTGTGATTCATGCAATTTTGAGGCTTATGCTTGGTTTTTTAAATCTAGGTTTACATTTACCTTTTTGGAACTGGCATGGGGCACCATAATTTGGGTTTGTTTTTTTTTGTTTGTTTTTAACATAAAGAACAGCTAATTCTTGCTAACTACAGTAGATCTAACTACAGTAGATTCATGGATGCACTAATTCATGACCTATTGATTCCTATGGGTTTATTCCATGTTGGATATAGCTCAAACAACTCCTGGGACAGTTAAGTATCACTTTGTTATATGTCTTCTTGTCATTTCTCTTATGGTGACCCTAAGGCAAATCTATCAAGGGGTTTTCTTGGCAGAGTTTCTTCAGAGCAGGTTTGCCCTTGACTTCCTCTGAGACTGAGAGAATGTGACTTGCCCAAGGTCAGCCAGTGGGTTTCCATGGCTTCTGTAACTTCCTGAAGCCTTGGATCAGGCTGCCTTGAGGCTTGTCTACCTCCACCCCAACCTGTTCACAGGATCACTATCTTTTTTGAAGGTATTGTTCCAGGTGCCCTAGGTGGTTGGCAAAAAGAAACAGGAACTATTCAGATGTTGCACCCTCAGTATAGAATACTGTCTCCAGGAAGACCTCCTATCATATTATTATACAAAATTGTATCAGCTTTTCATATTCCTGGGCTTTTGAATAACGATCATCTGTAGCTGTATCTACAGTGCACAATTATAGCAATTCCAAACAGCTAAGACTGTCATTGTTGCTTTATATGGAATCATGGGTGTTGTCATCTAATGAGGATCATGGAATTTTCTGCTAGAGAACTTAAGTGATGAACTCAACAACTCTGAACATTTCCACTAAAGCTCTCTAGCAGAGAGTTCTAAAGACTTTCTCAAACTACAGATCCCAGAATTGAACAGGATGGAGCCACTGTAGTTAAAGTGGTATGAAACTGCTGTACTTGTGCTGTGCAGATACACTCTTTTATGGTTTCACACTGCTGTTGATTGGTTTTCATATCACTGTATTGGTGTGGACTCTATTTTGTTTTGTAAAATGGTGCTGCTGAAAATGGTGGTCCCCTGAAGTGGTGCTGGTCCATGATCCATTGCTGGAGCATTTCCTGGAAAGAAAGAAATAATTGGCACAAAAATATCAGTTCCTGGCACCTTGGGAGAAAAAAAATATATTGCTGGTTCTTACCCCACTGAGATAGCTTAAGAAGCAGTGTTGTAATAGACAGCCTAGAAAATTGCTTTGCAAGAGGTAGGATATTTTCATAAACAAATAAGTATTAATAAAGCATTGGGGTGGGTGGGAGAGAACAGCAACACAAGTTTTATGCATGGATGTAGAAAGAGAGTTGGGTCAAAAATGTGGGAAAATTAAGCAGCAAGTAGAATGGCAATGAGAACTGAGTATAGTCATACAGGGTGATATTTCTAGTGATAACAGTTGTGTGTACTTGGACAAATGTGATGAAAAACTTGAGAAGTATTTTGAGAAACTGTGGTAGGGACTAGACAAGTGGTTGGAGAGTGGAGAGTCAAGGAGATTATGTGTTTGAGAGGAACTGGAGAAGAAAGAGCCTAGGGAGAGATGGGTGTGAGAGAAGCAGCCAGGACGACTTCAAGAAAGTAGAGAAAGATGATCTAGAAATGAGAGGCTGGAGTAGGGCAGGGATGTGGTTGGTAGAAAGAAAATACTTCTGTCAATTTGAAGAATGACAAGAGTTCCCTTTCCACCTCCCCATATTGTCTAGGATCTGGACAATGCCTCTCTGAACTTCCCAAAACCTTCCACATCATAGTGAGATGACAAAATGGGAGAGAAGATGGGTGTTTACCAGTGCTTGGAAGTAACTAAAGGGCAGACTTGAGGGTTTTGAGCAGGAAAGTAATAAGGGCTTAACAATACTGCATTTCAAAAGCAATGAAGTCACTGGGAACAATGTTATATGTTTGTGGTTGTGTACAATGTGTAATGGCCAGCGTGGTCTAGTGGTCTGAGTGCTCACAGGACAACCTTGGGCAAGTGATATTCTCTCAGCCTCAGAGAAAGGCAAAGGCAAACCCCCCTGAACAAATCTTGCCAAGAAAACCCTGTGCAAGATTCGACTTAGGGCCACCTGAAGGCACACAAAAATTAGTAACATTTACTAGTTATCTTGAAAAGTTACTCTGAAAGGTGTTTAAAATGCTTTAATTTTATTGTGGGTATTTTAATTCAATTTTTTTATTTCTTATTCTTTCTTATTCTTTCATATACATACATACATACATACATACATACATATAAAACCAATGGCCAAAATGAGCCCCTTATCTGCACCAGTATCTGATTCCTAGAGCTCACCAAAGCCAGGGAGGGGTTCTCCTGGGAACACCATTAGAAGGTGTACTTTTTTTAAAAAAATGACAGATTTAATGCAGATATTTGCTATTGTATGGCCACAGTAGACAGCACCTTTAAATACCCACGTCATCAGTATGACAAAGGTGTAAATGATTTGTTTGACCTTTTTTTTTTTTTTTTAAAACACCCCCTAACAGTGGGGCTGTGGATTAGGGGTCGTTTTTTCCTATTTCCTAAGAAATAAAACCACAACAGACTCTGTTCCCAAGTTGGTGTAAACTAATGCTCTCGCAGACATACAGTATTATATTGCATATATACCCCACATTTAAACCAGTGGGGGGTTTCTTGTCTAAGAGAGTGTGACTCCCTGCAAGGTTAACCTATCCCAGGGTTTGTTGCTAAGGATTGCTCTGAGAGGCTTGCCATTGCCATCTTCTGAGGGTGACCGGGGTGTGTGTGGCTAAACAGTGTGACGTAGATGTGCATCATTTGATTGACAGGTTGTTTTTTTTTTAAAAATCCGAGAACCAGCGAAATGACAACTCCAATTTAAATTGATACAAATGATAATGTGAAATTCATCAGGGTTAAATTGTGCCAGAGAGATTCAATAGGGGTAAACATAATGGGAACTTTGATTCATTATTGCACCATCAGATCTCCCTGGATCTACTTGTTACAAAATGCTAATGTGAATAATGCCAAGGAAAGTTGAAATAACTGATTGAAATGTTGTTTGGATCTTGAAAATAAAAGCAGTTCTGCAATGAAAACCACTATGTCTGAATATATCTGACCAGTCTGGAAAAGTTACTCCTTAGTTATCCCTGAGTTCTTCTGTTCAACATAGAGACTATACTACTATCAAGTAAGCAACCAACTTTATTGCTGACCATGTCATTTGCCTTGGAATTATCCACAGAAACTGAACAAATTGGGTCATTCCACTTAAAGAGGTCACTTCAGTATCAGAGGCATCTAGGCCAACATTCCTCATGGGTAATGCTTCCTCCTCTATTTTTAATGATCCCAGCTCTATTGGACAGGGGAGAAAAGAAACAGAACAGGAAAATTTCAAAAGGGACACCAGACAAGTATTTTTATTGTGGTGTTAGCCACAGTTTAAGAGATCCTGTGTGGTGTAGTGGTTTCAACTTGGACTATGACTCTGGAGACCAGGGTTCAAATCCTGGCTTGACCATGAAACCCACTAGGTGACCTCACACTCTCTCAGACTCAGAGGATGCCAAGAAAATCCCACAATAGGGTCTCTGTAAGTTGAAAACAACATGAGGGCACACAGTAACAACAACAAATACCCACAGTCTATCAGTTAACACCTTTCTGTGAGTCAGTGTGCCATCTTTGATGGGCTTCTGGACAACAAATGTGTTCCACCTTCTTTCCATCCCAGTTAAATATGCCCCCCTCCCAGTCTACTCTTGCTTTCTGCTTAAAGAAAGGAATTGTTGGCTGACAGAAAGAAAATTCTGATAGAAAGGAAAAGGGAGAAGTAAACATGTCTGAGCACACCTATGTAGAAACCTTCCCTACCAGCCTTATTTTTGCCAGCTTATAAGATCAACAGAACGGCAGTCCTGAGGCTTCCTGACTGTATGGGGGAAGGGGATATTGAGTGTTGAGGGATGGGAGGAAAAGACTAGATGATTTCTCATTGCCACTGAGTAATGCTGCATTTAACTTTAACATTTTGGGGCAGTTGTAACATTATTCTGCACTTCTGGCATATGGCCCTGTCCCCATTTCAATATTTGATTCATGATCTTCTGGTGCCTTCATTTTCTTCTACTTTTTTCCTCTGAAGGTTCCAGATGTACGCACTCCCATCTACTCTGGTGAGGCAACATGTTGGCCCGCAGAATTAAACCAAGTGCTGGGGGTTGCCATGCCACTGTGTCATCAGACTTCTGGAGTAAATAAGAGGAGATTGTTCCTCTTATACTGGTAGAAATCATAGTGAGAAATGGTGGAAAAGGAGAGAAGAGATTGGTGAAGAAGGAGAAACGCACAGTCACCCTGGCATCACAGATGATGTTAGACAGACAAACATGCAATACTTTGTAGTGGGAGAATATATACTGATGAAATACTACATCACTCTGTTGTATTTTAAATTGTTTATAGAGGTTTAGGTTTATTTAAAAGTTTGTTGAGGCAGGAACAAACTGCAATTGATGTGGGAAAATAAGACTGAATAAACTGACATAAGGAGTGTCTAGCTAGATTGCCAGAAAGAAAGCGTAAATTATTATGTACAAACAGGATTCCAAAATGCTGCAATAATGAGATTTCTAGTTATCTCAATTGATCAGATTCTACATATCCCTCCGCCATTTTCTATATTCCTATTTTCTATTGGTTTCTATTTTTATCAAAATTAAACAGCTACAGCTTAATAAAGTTAATTTTGGGGTGTCAGGTAAGCTGGTTGAAGGATGCATACTTATTTTAATTCATTTGAGTGTGTTAGTACTAAAATTTGTCCATATGACTGTGTCACCTCTGGTTGTTTTACTGTATCACAAGATTTGTATTTCATGATCTCACTTCAAGGCCCTTGCCCTGGGCCTGTTTGCTGTTGTCACCAGGAGACAAGAAGCTGCAGGATTTCAAGTGGAGCTTCCAGTGCCTGCATGACTGGTGGCCATGTTGGCTGGGAATTCTGGGTGTTGCAATCCAAAAAAAGAACCTTCTGAGTTCTGCTGCTGTGTAACTTCTGTCTACTACCAGGTCCCGCAAGGAACTGAAGGAGAAAGGCCCCCCACGGGTGCTGGAGAACCTCAAGGATGTGATGCTGATAGAAGGGAGTGCAGCCAAGCTGGAATGCCGCATCAGTGCCTTTCCGGACCCCTTCATTCGCTGGTTGAAAGATGGCGTGGAACTCAAGGATGGCCCCAAGTACCGTTACGTCTTTGAGGACCCTGACATTGTCGCCCTGGTGGTGCGTGACGCTGCCCTTCCCGACTTGGGCAAGTACACCATCTCCGTGAAGAACCCCTTTGGAGAGTGCTTCGATTCAGCACGCCTCCTTATAGAAGGTGAGGTGGCCCATTTCCCTCCCTTACATAGCCATGCTCGCCTGCTAAACATAGACCAATCCATCCCCCTGGGCAGCCAAATCATTCTAGAGACATTCCTCTTTGAAGAGCATTTTCCTTTGGGACACCTCACTGAGGGAAGGTAACACTGCCTGCTCTGCTCCTTTGAGTCACAGCCCTGCCCATTTCTATTCATAGCTTTGTGTCTTGTATAGAGAAAGCTAAGCTCCTTCTAACATTAGCCATGCCTCTGTCAAGACATAGCCCTTCTCATTTCTAGACAGAAAATGCTGACCTTCCTTTAGCTATGGTTCCTCACTAGGTCTTGGAAAAGTCATTTAAACAAAACCAAAATACTACAGTACCCAGAATTCTAGAGCAAGCACGGCCACAGCATTTCTACTTTCCAGAAAGAACTGTGACCTTCCTCTGCAAAGCAAGGGCTAAAGCTTGGAAAAGCTACCTTTTAAGGCCACTCCCCACCCCAAATCCTGCACCCAGCCTAGCAATAGCATTCCTTCCTTCTAGACATAATTGTGAACTTCCTCTATGATCCTAGACCAGAGATTGGAAAAGTTACCTTTTTGGACTGCATCTCCCAGAACTCTAGCATGATTGCTCTGGTTTCATAAGGTTGATATAGGAAAGGTTTAATTCTGGGAGGGAGGAAGGCTCTGGATGTGCTTGCTGGGGAATTCTGGCAGTGTCAATCCCTCAAAAGTAATTTTTCCAAGAGATCTCCTAGATTTGAAGGGGGAAAAGACCCCAAGTGATGCCTACTCAGGGAAGGAAATGGATCCATCAGACTGGTACCCAAGAGAGATCTTCTTTTACATTCCTGATCATCTTCAGATGCAAATTGAAAGGGGATGCCTTAGCCAGAAATAGGGTCCTCTTCCCAAGTCTTCTGCTAACCTGATCTCTGCAAACCATGCAAAGGCTCTTTTGCCTCATCACCCCCACTCGATCCCCAAGGCCATGCAGCAACTGGAGAAGGCAAAGAGTCATCAACGTGTAGATGAGTCCACATGTATGACCATCTATGTAAGATGGTCCTTCCATCCCTGGACTTCTGCAAAGATCAGCAACAAGGTGTAGCAGTTATAAACAACATCCTGGTTGTAAAATGCAGCTCAGTCACCCGCCAGCACTAGAATCAAAACCAACCAGAAGATTAGCTCATCACTTTTTTGCAATACAGTAATACTTTAACGGGATAAGAAGTGATCACAAAGAGATGATTGCCACAATCATGAGCCAGTAAGGATCCAATTTCTTGCTTTAGGGCAACATGCCAATTTTTTTCTGCACCAGAACAGGGTACAGAATAGTAACTTTGCACAAAATCAATAGCAATATGAAGAAATTTTTCACTCTCTAAATATTTTGACCTGCAGCACTAGTCCCCCCTGTCATGAACAGTGCCCAGAGATTGGGGGAGCTATGGACATCTGAGGGGTGAAAGGTTCCCTGTTTGTGCTGTAGTCACTGCAGGTACTCCTCCCCTCTGCTCCCCCAGGCAGAAGAAGGGCCCTTGACTGATATCTCACTTGCTGTCTTGCAGTGCCTGCCAAGATTGAGAAGGGCCCAGAAAGCACAAAGGCTAAGAAAGGCAGCACTGTTAATCTGACCGCCCATATCAGTGGAGAGCCAGCACCTGATGTCGGCTGGGCCAAAGATGGTGAGGATATTGAAGAGGATGATCGGTAAGTGAAGGCCATTTGTGGGATTGTAAGAATGGATAACTATACAAAACCAGTGCACATCAAGGGCAGATTAATGTCAGGATCCCACTTTCCCTTCCTTTTCTACTCACACAAACACTTCAAGCAAAGTAGGTATCAGCATGAATGATGCCACAGCTGAAAATCCCAGTGCTTGGAATTAACCCTCAGAAAGGAATACAAGTTGGACTACAGGTCCCAGAATCTAGTGGCTGGATGATTCTGGGAATTGCAGTCCAAAAGGAAACTTTTCCAAGAAAGATGTAGACTCCAAATAATGTAAAAATCCCTTCTTCTGCTTCTTCTTCCTCCTCTTTCTCTGTCTAGCTCTCATGGGTATTAAGGAGAATCTTTATGTAGAAGAGATCTTGTAGCACCTTTGAGACTAACTGAAAGAAAGAATTTGGCAGCATGAGCTTCCATAAACTTAAGTCTACTTCCTCAGATGCCTTTGGTGGAGAGGAAGATGCATCTGAGGAAATAGATTTAAGTCTACGAAAGCTCGTGATGCCAACTTCTTTCAGTTAGTCTCAAAGGTGCTACAAGATCTCTCTACATACTGACTAGCATGGCTATTCTTTGAATTCTAGGAGAATCTTGAGTATCTAGCAGGTTTTTCTGGAAGAGCAGAAATTTGTCCTGAGCTTCTGGTAGTGGTCAGGTTGCACAAGCTTGCTTCTTTTCACAAGAGGTTCTAACCTGTGATTCCTCAGGGTTTTTTACTGGACCGGACTGGATCTGAGTTCCTTTGCATGGGGAAGAGTGCATAGGCTAAGGCATAAGGCAACCTACCACATTACTGCACTATGCTCTTACAGTGCTGCTATTCCACTTTTACTGCTTTGGCTGCCTCCTGTTCCATTCTGAAGCTTGTAGTTCAGTGAGACCTCCCCTACTTAAACTGCAAATCCCAGAATGCAACAGGAGGCAGCCAGAGCAGTAAAAGTGGAATAGCATTGCTATATGAGTATAGTGCACTAATCTAGCAGCTCTGGGTATTCAGGACAACCTCTCACACGGGTAAGAGGGAGGTGGCAGGCAGTGGGAGTGCATAAGGCACATCCCAGATCTGAACTTAAGACCTCTGGCTTTCCTTTCCTGCAGGGTGTACTATAATATTGGCAGTGATTCAACCACTCTCACTATCAAAAAGGTGACGCCAGCTGATGCTGGGAAGTATGAGATCTTTGTGGAGAACAGCCTGGGCATGGACCAGTCCTTTGCGCGTCTTGATGTGATTTGAGCTCCAGCTTTCCATCGATACAGGTCCCCACCCCAACCCCCACTTTCTCCCCATTCTTGCCAAGTATGGTCCAGAGTGCTGTACAGCCCAGCTGTGGGAACAAGCTAGGCAAAGAGAAGCTAATTCCTCTTCTAGTGGTGCTGTCAGGCTATCTTCTTGTCCCCTGATGGTGCAGTGGAACCTCCCTTGTTTCTCTCCTTGCATCTATGGCTCTTTTTTCAGCATAATTCTGCTTCACCGTGGGGGCACAATATCTTCCCTTCCTTCACTTGCAGACAGCAATTCCCCTCACTGCTCATGGGCCGAATCCATTTCCCAGGCAATGGGGGCATTATTTTACCAGTCCACCCCATATCTAGGGCAGATAGGTGGGGGACATGCAGCTTTCTCGATCTTAGCAGACTACAATCTCCATCTTCTCTCATCATTGGCTATGCTGGATAGGGCTGATGGGAGTTGCAGTCCAACAACTGAAGGGCCAGACTTTGGTCATCCCAGGTCAGGGGCACACAAGGAGACATGAAAGCCTGAAATCTCCTGAAAGCAGTTTTCCCCCAGCACTTCAGAATGAATGAAGCATGCCAGGAGCCTCCAGACTCTTTCTCATCTGTTTTCTTGCTCTATGAAACTCAATAAAGCCAATTGATTATACTAAGGTCTTGTGTGTACTGCATCCAATTTCTTACATATCACTCCAAATCTCATCTCTGTCTGCCATCAAAAAAGACACCTCAGAAGTCATTCTGGAAGCAGCCTGTTCTAAAACCTGTGGAAACAAGAGTTTCTAATGTTTCCTTCACCCCCATATAATTCTAGCATTATGATTCCACTTTAACTGCCATAGTTCCTGTGTAGTTTTTTTTAGAGGAACCAAAATTGCTCTCTGACTGGGAATTTTAAATGCCCCTAGACTGCATAAAGAGAGCCAGTGTGGCATAGTGGTTTGAGCAATGGGCCACAATTCAGGGTTCAAATCCCTGCTTAGGCATGGAAATCTACTAGGTAACCTTGAGCAAATGACAATCTCTCAGTGTCAGAGGAACGCAATGATAACTCCCCCTGTACAAATCTTTTGAAGAAAACCCCATTATAGGGTTGTCTTAGGTAGGGTCACCATAAGTCAGAAACGATTTGACGGCACACAACAGCAACAAGAACAACAACAACAGCCTGGTTATACCCGGTTTCCATAGTCTGGGACCCAAGTGGGTTTCCTTTTAATTGTGAATCTCTTCCTCTTCCTTTAAAAAATACCCAACCATTTGAATTATGGTGCTTATCACTAAAAAAATAAATAAGAAAAAAGAAAGGAGGAAATTTGCCCTTCAACCCTTTGGAGGATTTCATCAAATCATGCCCCAGTTTAAAAATAACAACTCTTTGGAAAAGCCTTAGTGCAAATCCAATAAATCACTATAAACCTATTGTTGTCAAAAGGTGGGGCAGGACCCTGGAGTGAGTCTGCAAGAGTTGCTCAAGGGAGGGCATGAGACTTGGGGGCCCTGATCCCTCCTCCTCCCAAACTTTTTTATGTGTAAAATGTACACATGAGTTGAGTTAAACATTAGATTTACTTAAATAAAACTGTTCTAATTTGAACGATGTTATTTCCTTATAAAATGTTAAAACATGAATATACATGAATGTGTGAATAAAAATACACACACCAAATAAACACAATATTTTTATTCATATGCTATGTTGAGTGGAATGGTGCACAATGTCCACATGTAGATGTAAAGGGGTCCCAAGGGTAAAAAGTTTGAGTATTACTTCTATACCATTCCCCACGAATGAAACAAATTGATTCAGAGATCAAACCCAAAGAACTATACTGCGAAAACTCACACTTCTTCAGACCTATCTGGAGGAGCTCACAGACAAGCATATTGATAATATCCTGTCCTTCTGCATTTGCCTTCCTTTATATTCTCAAAAAGATGAAAAAGTTGGACTTATTTTCCCAAGGAGGCTCATAGAAGTTCATTCAAAAGACTTGCAATACAACTTCTTTCTATGTTTTCTCAGGTGTTTATCACACGGAGGTTTTTGCAGCTCAGATCCGGGGTGACTCCTGGTTCAGCTATGCGAATTCACGTTATAATGTGAATGTTTCATCACACCTGGTTGCCCTTCCATTGCCCTTCTGAATAGAGGGGGAATCGAATCCAAGGCAAGTCATGTGATGCAGATTGATGCAAAGCGGAGTGAGTGGAAATTGTATTACCACACCGTTGGGATTCATTGATTCGAATCGGCACCCTTGCACATGCTCAGTGGGGGTCTGAATGCATCGTGACCTTGTACATTTCTGGGGTGAAAAGGGGCGCAAGTTCTTGTTCCCTGTTTCGCGTAATTGCGTGATTGTGTGAATATTTGCCTTGTGAATATTTCTGTGTCTTCTTCATCCCCCTTTTTTATTTTCCCTTCCATTTCAGCAATTTCAACACACCCATAGATAGATAGATAGATAGATAGACAGATAGATACACATATCTGTATATTCACATTCATGCACATACACACATATATATATATTCCCAAAAAATGAGTTGCCCTGAAAGTGAAAGGACCACTGAAAGGAAAGGGGGGGGAATTGCAGCACCGCATCATGGGAAATTTGCAACCTGGGGGGTTTGCGGTGGTTTACCAGAGCAGAAGCAAAGTTGCATTCCACACCAGACCAATTTGGAGTGAAATCGAAGTGAGCTCGGAAGCAATTTCTGTGAATTCGCTTGTTACCGATTTCACCAAAATGAGGGGTCATTTTGGAATCACTGCCGAAGTGCCATGGAAGAAGCCCCCATAGAAAGGAATCATGTGTGATAACATATCGCGTTATCGCATGAATTCGCATTGTTGGACCCGCAGTCACGTTGGATCTGAGCTGCAAAAATCTCCATGTGATAAGGCTCTCATAAATAAGCCACACTGTTGTGTTACTCAATAAGCTGTTGTTACTCAGCTGTTGACACAACAGCTGGCAACAAGTCTGGTTTTATAGAGAGAGACATGAGGCCAATTCACACTGCATAGTTATAGTGTTGTGATTCCACTTTAATTCCCTTGACAACTTCCTATGGAAACCTGGGGTTTGTAGTTTGGTCAGAGGCACCAGAGGAGCTCTTGGGCTGAGAATTCTAAATGCCCCTCCCTGAACTGCAAATCCCAGGATTCCATAGGATGTTGTCATAGCAGTTAAAGTGGAATCATAGCACTATAACTGTGTAGCATGAATGGGTCCAGAGAGTGGTCCCAGGCAAGGTTTTTTTTTAAAATCACACCATTGCCTGCCTCATTCTCTGAATTTTAACAGGGGCTTCACATGATGTGACTAGTGACTCCACTGGGCCTTGGTACCAAAAGCATTGCTTCTGGAGGTTAAGAACCTTTTTTGGTCCTTCTTAACAGAATTCTGGGATGGTCTGGACTTTGCCTTGATTCCCATGGCAATGCTGCTTCCTACAGGTGTTCGGTGGCACTGCAGGATCCTGTGCCAATTCTCTTGCTCTGAAGATATAAATAACCTTTCTTCTTGCCCATATCAGAGATCAGTTGAAATTTCTTGGCTGCTCTGCATCTGGTCCACGTGGCAGAGGGCAGAGAAGAGGGGGAGCAGCAGTGTGAAATGCAGCCCTGAAGTTCCTTCCATGGACCCATGCTTCCTTTTGGCATATCTACGTTGGGTCCAACCATCATTCCCTGCCAATCATACTGCAAGATTTAGCAGAACATGTCTGGACTATGGCAATAATCAGAAAGAGTAGCTGTGGGCATGGGTAGAGTTGAGTTTCCTCTCAGCAAGAAATGGAATCTAAATCACGCAGCTGGGCTTGGAAGGACTTTCGGATCTGAGAGGATGAATGGGTTTGTGTACGCAGGCTGGGACGTAACAGCTAAAGGTATAACGCTGAACACTAAAGTGAGGATTGCCCAAGCCATTATATTCTCCATCACCATGTACAGTTGTGAGAACTGGACAGTAAAACAAAGCCAATAAGAAGAAAATTAACTCATTTGGGATGTGGTGCTGAGAGCCAGTGTGACATAGTGGTTTGAGTGAAGACCAGGGTTCATTTCCTCGCTTGGTCCTGAATCACATTGGGTGACCTTGGGCAAGTCACATGCTCTCTGGGGAAGGCAATGGCAATCCTCCTCTGAACAAATTTTGCCAAAAAAAAACCAACCCAGGATAGGGTTGCCTTGGGGTTGCCTTACAGGTAAGTAAAAAACTTGAAGGCAAACAACAACAACCAAGCTGGAGAAAAGTGCTGAAGATACTGTGGATGGCCAAAGAGACAAATAAATGGGTCCTAGAATAAATCAGGCCTGAACTCTCTCTGG
>NC_056522.1:251398030-251528717 GCF_019175285.1 Sceloporus undulatus
AAGCCAAGATGACAAAACTGAGTCTGTCATACTTTGGCCACATCCTACGAAAAATTAATCATTAGAAAAGACAATGATGCTAGGAAAGGTGGAAGGCAATAGAGATATCACATGCCAGAGGGATAGACTCAGTCAAGGAGGTCAGGGGCCGGAGCCTGCAGGATCTAAGCAGCGTAGTAAAGGAAAAGGGGTCTTGGAAATGTCTCATCCTCAGGGTCGCCATGAGTTGAGGGCCACCTGAAGACAGTTAACAACAATAACAACACCAGCTGGCCCAGAGACTGGGTTTATCGACCACTTGCAGCCTTTTACTCCATTTCTTGAGAGGTCAACCATGCCTACGTGCTGTCAAGAAATTCTCCGACCCTGGAGCATGGACCCCTAGGCCACCAGAACACACTCTCTCAGCCTCAGGGGAAGGCAATGGCAAAACCCCTCCAAGGAAGTCTGGCCAGGAAACCCCCAGCATAGGGTGCTTTAGGGTTGCCATAAATACAGCAACATCCATACAACAAAAAGGGAGGAATCAACAGCTGGGGGGGGGGGGGGCGCCACAGACTTCTTGATATACAAAAAGATTTGGGGGAGCATTTAAGACAGGGGTGGGCTGAGTTCAAAAACAGCTCAAGGAACAAAGGGCATTGTTACAGATCTACAGAACACTGATAGAGAATAAACAGGGGCGAAAATTTGGAGACTAGTTGAGGAGTGGAGTATCCTATGGAAAAGGCACAGTTCAAATCCGCTGCTCAGACATGGAAAGCCACTGGGTGACCTTGGCCAAGTCACACTCTCTCAGCCTGAAGAGGGTGGCAATGGCAAGCCCTTCTTTGAACAAATCTTGCCAAGAAAACCCCAGAATAGCTTCACCGCCTTGTGGTTGCTACCTGTCAAAAAATGACAACAGCAAGTATCCTTTTGTGTTGCAACTGGAGATTACATTTCCTGGATCTCCCTGCAGCCACAAGGCCAGAAGGAGGAGGTGCCATCCTGCAAAAGAGATGCCCCTCCATCATGCCATCTGAAATGCCGAATGCAAAATGCGGACACTTTCCATTTCCCCCTCCTGGTGTGGTTTGTAACACCTTGCCTGGGGAAGAAGCCCGTGGAAAGGCCTTGGCTGCATTTTGCTTGGCCCCATAAAGGCATCCCTGTTTGGTGGCGTTGGGAGGAGTGGGAAAGGGACGAGGAGGAGGCAACTCGAGAGCCCGCCCCGGCCGTGACTGCCTGGCGGCTTCTTGGGCGCT
Organism: Sceloporus undulatus; assembly: GCF_019175285.1. NCBI lineage: Eukaryota > Metazoa > Chordata > Lepidosauria > Squamata > Phrynosomatidae > Sceloporus > Sceloporus undulatus. Next base: position 251,399,278 of record NC_056522.1, read on the forward strand.
GCTGCTGACGTGGCATTCTCACGTGTTCGGAAGTGGCCACTCAAGCCCAGCCCAGGGGGGCTGCCCTTTCTCTCTCTCTCTCTCTCTCTCTTCCCTGGCCTCTCTCCTTCCAAGAGGAGCTCAGGATGCTGAAGGCTGTCATCCTCATCGGGGGAGCCCAGAAAGGTGAGCAGCGCCACCTGGGTGCCCTGGCAGACCCCCTCCTTCAGGGCAGGGGCTGCCAACCTGGTGGCATTTCTGGGGGTGCCACTAAGAGAGGCTGGGGTCCTTGAGTCCTCTCTCATCTGTTTCCTGAAGAAATGAGGGCGCAGTTGCTCCACTGAGATGTTGCATTTTATGTCATGTCTCTGTTGGTGTTGTGTGCCTAAAGCAGTGGTCCCCAAACTGGGACCTTTAAGAGATTTTGGACTTCAGCTCCCAGGAGCCTCAGCCATCTTGGCCAATAGTCTGGGATCCTGGGAAGCCCAAAATCTCTTAAAAGAGCACAGTTTGGGGACCACTGCCCTAAAGCTACCCTATCTTGTGGTTTGCCCTTGCCTTTCCCTGAGGCTGAGAGAGTGTGACCCACCCAAGGTCACCCCAGTGGGGTTTCATGTGGGAATTGAACCCTGGTCTCCAGAGTCATCGTAGTGGTGATATCACTACATAGTCTTTATCACACTGGGGCTGATTTCGACATTAAAGAGAGATTAAAGCGCATTTAAAGCATCCTGCAAATGAAGCAGAAATGGCGAGTAACTGTGTGAATGATTGCCACACAAAATTGCATAAATAAAGTGATATCGGAAATGCATTGTCACTGAAATCCCGAAAGTAAAAAGATGCACATTAATGCTTCTTTGTCACCACTTTAATGGCGGGTTTCGTACAACATCGTGTGAAATTGTTACGTGTAATTATGCTAGTTTCATGTTATTTTAACTACCATGGTTCTCTCCTGCAGAATCCTGGACTCTCTACTTTAGTGAGGTACTGAAAACTCTTCGCTGGAGTCTGTCTACAGAATTTTCTAAGTTCTCCCCAAACTGCAAATCCCAGAGTTCTGTTGAATGGAACCATGACAGTTAAAAGGAGTATCAAACTGCTCTGCAGTGTAGTCCAATTTTGGAATTAGCATGTCACCTCCTGTTTAAAAAGGATAACTCTGCAAGACATGCAAAAAGGAGAACAAAAAACCACAAAATAATAAGGGCATTGTGTGAATGATAATATGCCATGATATACTTGGGTAAAGAAGGCACTTTGCCTATTCTGGAGCCTGGGCCAGTAGAACATGCTGGCTTAATTTAGGTCCGAAATACACTACTTTAACTGCCCTGGCTCAATGCTAGGGAATCCTGGGAACTGTAGTGTTTGTGAGACACTGAGTCTTCTCTGTCAGAGAGCTCTGGTGCCACAATAAACCACAATTCCCAAGATTCCCTAGCATTTATAATAGTTTCAAAGTAGATTATATCTGCGGTGTTTTTTGGACCGTAGTCCAGTATCCAAACTATTATGCCAAGTTTAATGTGTTCCCCCAAAGTATTGTATGTGAGTCAGTTTGAGGTTCAAAAAATTAGAAAATTGGATTTCTTCATCTTCAAGCATGATACTTTGGTGTGTGTTTGTGTGTGTGTGTGTGGGGGGGGAGTGATCATTAATCAAACATTTCCTAGGGGTGTGGGGCATAGAAAAGGTTGAGAACCATTGCCTTAGACCAGTGGTTCCCAAAGTATAGTCCTCAAAATGTTTGGGACTTGAACTCCTAGAATTCCAACTGTTGGCCAAGCTGGCAGGGGCTTTTGGCAGTTAAAGTTCAAAACATTTGGAGGGTGAAAGTTTGGGATGCACTCCCTTACACCATCCCAACAACCTGTCACTGACCCGCCATTGCCTCTTCCACTCAACCTCCAAGTTCTGTCAAGATCAACTTATAGTTATTATTTTTTTACTATTACAGTTGGCACCCCACAGGCTGCACCTGCAATGCAGAAACAATGCAGTTTGATAGTGCTTTAACTACCATGGCTCAGTGCTATGGAATTCTGGGAGATATTAAGTCTTCTGTGTCAGAGACATTTGCTGCCACATCAAAAAACACATCCAGGATTCCATAGCATTGAGCCATGACCAAGGGGTCAAACTGCATTATTTCTGCAGTGCAGATGCAGCCTTACTTTGCAGCCTACCCTGACATTAGTGCAAGTCAATCGGGCACTGACACCTGAGAGGAATAGGTCCTGGAGAGATGGAGCAACAGGTTTTATTGTCAGAGAGGGAGGGAGAAATGATGGGGTACTGATGCTATTCTCCAGAAAATTGCTTCCCAAATGTGTGTGAGAGAGAAAGAGAGAACAAATGTATCCACACTACATTGATCCCACTTTATCTACCATGTCTGGAGCCTATACGTTGGTAAATTACTTTGCTTCCCCTTGAAGTACAGTTGACCTTCCTTATCCATGGATTTTTCATCCATGGATTCAAGCATCCACAGTTAGAAAATATTCCAAAAAAGTATAAATTCCAAATAGCGAACCTTGATTTTCCATTTTATATCAAGGACACCATTTTACTGTGCCATTGTATTTAATGGAACTTGAGCATCCACGGATATTGTTATCCACAGGGGTTCCCAGAGCCAAACCTGGAATCAAAGATAATAAAGACCCACTGTATATCATTGAACTATATCTCCCTGGCAGAGAATTCTAATTACTGCATGAAATTACAAATTCCAGGATCTTATAGGATGAAACTCTGGCAGTTCAAAGTGGGAGAAAAGTGCTGTTGTTGTGCAGTTGTACATCCACCAGCTGTGGAATGAATGGTGAGGGAAAGATACTCTACATATGTTCAGAATCACTCTTCTTTGATAAATCTTTGGCTGAGACATCAGCAGCTTTTTTGTGTTTTGGAACCACCAGTCGGTGTGCCTTGCTTGTCTGTTTTCTCAAGAGGCAGAAGAGTGGAAACTTTGGCTCTCTAATGTTTGGCCTTTAACTACTGTAATCATGACTAGGTCATGACTAGGTGGAGCTGATGGGAGTTGCTTGCAGGCTAAATATCCGAAAGGGCCAATGTTCCCTGCCTCTAGTGTGGCAGAAGGCTGCTTAGCAGGGGTGGATATCATGGAGCCCTCCAGATGTTGCTGGTCTTCAAGACCCAGCATTCTTCAGCACTGGGAGTGCTGACCAGGGCTGCTGGAATTTGCAGTACATCAGCACTAGGAGGGCTACTCCCTGTGCCAAGGTGGGGGATTGTGGCTACCTTGCAGCAGGAGGGCTTGAATCAAGTGAGGGCTAGACCAGTGACTCTGGGATCTGCTTTCCTTGGCAGGGACCCGCTTCCGACCCTTGTCCTTTGAGGTGCCCAAGCCCTTGTTCCCTGTGGCAGGGGTGCCGATGGTACAGCATCATATTGAGGCATGCACTAAGGTAAGGAAGGAGTGTTCTAGAGAGACATGGGAGTGGGGCAGGGAAAGTTCCCTTCCTTGTATTTTGTTTACCTCTAATCAGGGGTATCATCTGACTACATGAAAGATTGTATCTGCTTATACAGTTGGTCCTCCACATTTGCAGCTTTGACTTTAGCGGATTTGATTATTTGCAGATTTGATTAATATGTTCTCTCTAGGAATCTCTAGGTCCTCCAGCACAACTCTGCCAGAAATTGGCCATAGAGTTGTGCTGGAAAACCTAGAAATTCCAAGAAAACACTTCTCTTGGCATTTGTACATCTTTCAGTATGATTCTGTGACCAGCTTCTGGCAGATGGTGACCTTAGAGTTGCACTGGAGGACCTGAAGATTCCTAGAGAGGTGTTTTCTTAGATAAATTGCAAGCACAATTGTTAGAGATATGAGAGAGGGCCTTCTCAGTGGCTGCCCCCAGACTCTGGAACTTCCTTCCCAGGGAAACCAGATATGGCCTCCTTTTTGTTCTTCCGCCGCAGGCTAAGAGCTTTTTTGTTTAGACGTATTTAAAATGGAAACATTTTAAAGAATATTCTGGGGATAGTGTAATAGTTTTGAAGTGTATGGGTTTTTAAAAGTGATTTTATGATTTTCAATAGTATTCTCTTTTTAAACGAATGATTTTTTAAAATATTGTAATAGTTTAATACCATTTCAGTTGTCAATTTTGTAAGTTTTTAATTGTACTGTTTTTTTAGACAGTAAACTGCTTTTGGTCCCAATCCTGGGAGAAAAGCAAGATAAAAATATGATGATGATGATGATGATGACGACAACGACGACGATGCTGTTATTTTATTTGCCATTTTTCCACATTCATGGGGTCCTTTACCCTTAGCCCCAGCGAATGTGGAGGGACCACTGTATAAGCTTATATTAGCATGCTTGAGTTTGAAGCTCTTGCTGGAGTTTTAAGTTTTTTAAGATCTTCTCTCACTCCCACTACTGTCACACAATGGCGTCACTAGGGTTGGCGTCCCTTGGTACGGTAACTCATGGTGTTACCCTCCCCTTGACTTCCTCCCATATCACAGAATCCTTAGTAATGTCTTTTGTATTAATGTTACTCATAAGTTGTAATTCCCATATATCACTGAATATAACGGTAACAGTTGTGACATTAATAACTAGCAAAATTAGAATTAAATTAACTTTTAAATTACGATATCTTATGCACAGCCTAAATGTAGTTACATGTATATAGTTTCATGTTACAAATATATTTTAACAAAGCATTAAAAAATCAACAAAAATAACAGTAGCAATAACAATAAACTAAATAAGACAATCAACTAGAGACACACAAAAATAATAAAATGATTTCCAACTTCTACTATTTGGCTAATAATAATAATAATAATAATAATAATAATAATAATAATAATGTTATACAATCACTTTTCCCTAAAAAAGAACATTTAAATCAATTTCTTCTATTTTATCTAAGTTGCATTATTCATTAATTTCACATTACAGTACTTTACACATTTACTCAGGTTTCTCTTCAGATCATATAAAATGTTCACTTTTTACATATATATAATTTCATGTGATTAAAATTAAAATTTGGTAAGATGTGATGATTTTTAAGACAATTTAAAAAGAATACTTTAAAAATAATTTAAATTTAAATTTTTAATAGTTTTAAAAGCATCAGAGGCTTCTCTTTTCTCCTCCCACTGAACCTTGTCCCCCTTACATAATATTCAGTATATTAAAGGGATGCAGGCAAATGCCTCAGCCCATTTCTGTCCAAAGGCAGATATTTGGTGAGCAGTGGTGTCACCTCTCTCTTTAGGGTGTCACCTGGTGGCCCCCCCCCCCCCCATTGACGCCCCTGCCTCTAATTCACCACTAAAATGGGCAGGGAGAAGGAAGTGAGCTCTCATGGCTGTAGAGTTTGCTGTGACTTTGGTGGGCAAGGACCAAGAAGTGCCCTTCCTTCTTGCCTTCTGTCCTCTGCAGGTGCCCAACATGAAGGAGATCCTCCTGATTGGTTTCTATCAGCCCAACGAGGCTCTCAGCCGCTTCCTGGTCTCAGCCCAGCAAGAATTCAAAATCCCAATACGGTGGGTAGCCAGCTGGCATGGCGGGAGTGGGGGTTGCAGGAGAAATCCTGTTTTCAAATCTGCCACTCAGGTCCCGATGGTGTGCAGCCTGAGACTGTTGAAATTGTGGGTTGCATTTGCCACCCATTGAATAACAGCGGCTTCTTGCATACATGCAACCAGGGGTGGGGAATCTGTGGTCTTCCAAAGTTGTAGAATTTCAGGCCTGTTACAGACTGCCAAAATAAAGCTGCTTCGGGTCTCTTTGGAGGTATGCTATTTAAATGATGCATGGGTCCTAAGAGTCCGGAGGTCACGCCAAAGCCACACTCCATTCCTAAGCACTGTAGTGCAGCTGTGGTGCAGCTTCTGGATTCTTAGGATGCATGCATCATTTAAACAGCATACCTCCAAAGAGACCCGAAGCAGCTTTATTTTGGCAGTCTGTAACAGGCCTCAGTTGACCATCCTGGCCAATTGTGAGGCAAGATGGGAAGTATAGTTTGACAACATTTAGAAGGCCTTAGATTCCTTGCCCTTGATTTAAGCTCTAATTGAATTGCCAGATGTTGTTCTTTTTGCATTAGATGGGGAATTAACACGAATCTTTATTGGGGAGAGGGTGAGCAACTCCAGGGGGATTAAGACTTATTTCCCAGTACTTCCAGGCCCACTATGGGCCACATTGGAGGGTTTGCCTGAAACAAGGGTAGAAAATCACACTCCTGGTGCCTTCACAGTTCTTTTTTTAATAAATCCATCCATCTTGAGGGAGAGAGAGGCAGGCTAGCTCCAAGAAGCCAAGTCCTCCCTCCAGTCCATCTGCCTTGGTCCAGGCCTCGGAGGTAGAGAATAACTGCTGGACCTGATCCCCTTCCCCACCACCATTCCCTTCTCCTTTTGTGTCTTGTCTTTTTAGATTGTAAGCCTGATTTACAGCGCTTTATAAATAAATGTTAATAATAATAATAAGAAATAATAAATGGCTATGGGGGAATCTGAGAGGGTCAAGGGGCAGATTTGGGATACTGCCTGCAGTCCATGTAATTCCCATTTTTGTTTTATGCCGCTTTTCCTGTATGTTTTTGTCCCTTCCTCCCCCCCTCTATTTTATCTGACTACTGCTTATACAGTGGACCCTTGGTATCTGCTGGGGTTTGTTTTACAGGAACCCCCCCCCCCCCATGTACACCAAAATTCGTGGCTGCTCAAGTCACATTATGGCATAGTAGAATGCCATCTCTTATATAAAATGGCGAACAGCAACATTTGCCTTTTGGATTTTTTTCAACCTGTAGTTGGTTGAATCCCTTGATGCATACTCTATGTATACATTGGGCTGACTGTACCATAGTCAAATTCGTTATTTTGAAAATGTTGTTGCTGTTGTGTGCCTTCAAACTGGTTCCACTTTGTGGTGACTCTAAAGCAAACCTATCATGAGGTTTTATGGGGCTGAGAGTGGTGACTCGCCCAAGGCCACCCAGTAGGTTTCCATGGCCTAGCAGAGAATTGAACCCTGGTCAGCAGAGTCATAGTATAATGCTCAAACCACTATGCCATACCACAAGGCTTTTTGTTAATTTTGTTCTAAGGGTATTCTTGGCATATTTCACCTTCTGCAACATAAAATCATCCTATCTTCCTCCTTTCTAGGTACCTACAAGAATACGCAGCCCTTGGCACAGGTGGTGGCATCTACCACTTCCGGGATCAGATCCTCTCTGGTAACCCTGAAGCCTTCTTTGTGCTGAATGCTGATGTCTGTTCTGCCTTTCCTCTTGATGAGATGCTTGGCTTCCATCGACAACGTGGTGATCCTGACAGCTTCCTTATGCTGGGCACCACGGTAACAAGCAGCTCTGACTTTTTACATGCTGAATTGCTTAGGGTCAGGGATGGAGTGCTTTTGGCCCTTTAGATGCCACAGCTTCCCCAGTTCCTTACCATTTCCTTTGCTGGCTAAGTTATGGAAGTTCCAGTCCAAACCTTATGACATGCCAGTAGTTTCACACACCTGACTTAGGGAACAGCGTTGGAGGGACTTGGAGTCCTAATATGCACAGAGTGAAGAAACTGGTGTCTTTTGTACAGTTCTGTGGCCAAGAACCTTCTGTAGGTTTTAGTTCAGCTCTGAAAGCCGACACTGTCTCTTATGAAGCTTTTGTAATGCTATTCTTCCTTTATAGGCCAACAGGAAACAGTCCCTCAACTATGGATGCATTGTGGCAAATGCTGATACACACGAGGTATGTGGAAGAAAGACTGAGTTGAAGGTCCACTCTAGTAGAGGGGGACACCCAATGCACAGAGCTGATCTAATATATTTTGCTGCCTGAGACAAAGGTCAAGATGGCAGTGCTTCCCATTCAATGTGCAAAACCCAACATGATTGGCAGTTGAATCTGTCCAGTGGTGTTGATGGGAAAGTGCCTTCCACCACACTTGAAGGCAGCAACCTGGCAGGGATGGGCCACTAGGCAGTTAATACAAGATGCACTTCTTTTCTTCCATGCCTTGTTGCTTCTTGCCAGCAGCTGTCACCCAATGCAACCATCTCATTCTGTCTTTTTCCAACCGACGTAAGCATTGATGAGAAACTGTGGAAATTTTACTCTGGAGGTCTAACAATTCTCCAACCCTAGCCTAAAGGTAGAGTCAGCCCTGCCAGCACAACACTCAAGTCCTTCCTGATGCTTTCTGGATCCTGGGTTTAGTCAGAAGAGGTATCCCTCACATCACTCCTCTCCACCTCCACAGTGTGTGAGCAACTTGCAGGTCTCACTTTCCCCCTACTCAGATGCCACTGTCTTGTGTAGGTGCTGCATTATGTGGAGAAGCCCAGCACATTTGTCAGCGAACTCATCAACTGCGGCATCTACTTGTTCACACCAGCCATCTTCCACCACATTGGAGCCGTCTTCCAACGGAACCAGCAGGAGCTGCTCCTGTGAGTCTCGTTCGTCACCAACCTTTGCATCCTTCCTGGTCACAGACCATGGGAGTGGCAAGTCACTCATCTACCATCTTACTTTCTTTCTTTCTTTCTCCAACTCCTCTTTGTCCTCCTTTTCCTGCCATCTTTTGCCCACTTGTAGGGGCTCATATATTGGGTAAGTGTCAGACTTTCCCTTCATCTTGCATGCCCTTCACCCAAAGATTGTAGTGGTTCTGTTCTGTGTGGCTTGGGCAATTAGGCTATAAGTTTCCTAGTTGCTGAAGTCAGCTGCTGTGTCATATTCAATTGCCACTTTGAAAATTTGCTTTGCCTGAGGTAGAGAAACATCTATCCATTCACCTGTAGTTGAGCATCTCCTCTCTGGCAAGCAGAATGCTGTGTCTCCTTCACTTTTGTTGTGTCTCATTCTTGCAGAGAGGAAAGCACCAATGGCTGGCAGCGAGCTGAAGCCATCAGACTGGAGCAGGATGTGTTCACAGCCCTTGCTGGGCAAAGACGTCTCTTTGTCTACAGAACAGAAGGGTTTTGGAGCCAAATTAAGTCTGCTGGGTAAGGAGAAGAAGAAAGAGACAAGCAGAGACAAATCTAGGTGCTCTGTGGCCCACTGAGTAGGCAAGGAGGCAGCTGTAAGCCAGTCCATGTATATGTCTGTGAGCAGGGCTGGCCCATAATATGTTATTCCCAACAGAAAAGGACAAGATACCATCTGTAGTATGGGAAAAAGGAGAAGATGGCATCTCCTTCTCATGCCTTCTGTGGTATTGGAAAGGAAAAGATGGCACCCCCTTCTCATGCCATCTATGGTATGGTAAAAAGACAAGATGGAGCCCCCTTTCTATGTCATCTGTGGTATGGGAAAAGGACAAGATGGTGCCTCTTTCCCATGCCATCTGTGAATTTCATTGGCAGTTGAATTATCTTGCAACACTGCAGCTGAGAGCAGAAGGGAAGCTTTGAGGACCTTCTATAGATCCCAACTTTGCTTTGCTTTAGTGAAAGACTGTACATTTTATTTGCTCAGGGGTGGGCAGCAGAAAGGTAAAACAACTTCAAATTGTGCTGAGAAAAATACAGAAATTGCTGAATAGTATTTCAGGATGCATGGGGTAAGTTACAGCTGATCTTAGTGCAGTTGGTCATTCTTTCTCCATTTTTTTGCCTACTGTACTGTCTTGCAGTTTCCAGATGCCATGGGTCCAATCTTTGTACCTTTTCCTGCTTGCATTTTTTTAAAAAAAATCCAACTTAATTATAACATGTGGGTCTTCATAGCAGGATGTGTAGAAATCTAAGCTTTCTATAATTTATTTTGGGGCTTATATAATGGGTGCTTCTGCTACATAGGTAGCAGAAGTCCAACAGAAAGAAAGAAAGACTTGAATGTTAGTTCTGGCTTCAGAATTGATTAGAAGCATTAGGAAGGAGAGGAAATAAATTAACCCATGAAGGGTCTACAATAGATTGGATTTTCCCTCTTGACCATGGACCTTCTTTTTGGTCAGAGTTAATTCATTCTGTCTTGCTTTGCCCTACAGAGGCTGGTATAATGGGTCTGGTACTGTGAAGGAGGTCAAATGTCAGGCATTAATCTCTGCCTTGTTCTCATTTCTAGGTCTGCCATCTATGCCAATCGCCTTTATCTTAGCTGCTACAGCCACTGTCACCCAGAGAGACTTGCCCAGAACCAGTCTGATGGACCCACCATCCGAGGTTGTTACAGCTGCCCTTACCTTTTGAGAGCTGAAAATACAAATCTATCCAGTTGGCAGGAACAAGATAGACAGTTTATATTCCAAACTAAGGCACAGAGGCTCCCAAGACTGCATCTCCCCCGTTTTTGGCCCCTTCATCAACCACATACATCATCTGACTGGTTCCCCAAAACTAAAAGTGACATCTCAGTCACTTCCAGTTTCTATTTTTTACCCTTTTAGGACCTTTATTTTTTTATTTGTGTGGTGTGCGTGTGTGTCCCATCAACTATTTAGCAAATAATTATATCTTCAGGAGGCATGATTCTCCATTTCTTAGTGGGTTATAGACTATTAAGAGCCTGTTGAGGACAGGTAAGGAAAAAAGTCTCATGCAGTCTGTAGCTTGCACAATTCCCCCTCCACCCTAAAAGATGGGAGTCAAGCCAGGGAGCCAGTACTGTTCCCCTAGTTCCAAAGGTCTAGGATTGTTCCTGGCTGACCCAAAGCTAGTGGCAAGTTACTTCAAAATGTGTGATGTCCCTTTTTTCAGCCTATTTTTGAAAATGCTAAACAGACTGGGGAAACCATTCACTTCCTGTGTGTCCTGGGTTTCAGAACGTGTCCTAATTATGCTTGGTGGGAGCCTTCTTTCTTTTAGTGATACAGGAGTTTAAGTCTGTTGTGCCCTCTTTTTCCATGCAGGAAATGTTTACATCCATCCAACAGCCTCTGTGGATGCCAGTGCAGTGGTAAGCTGGGCATGGTGTAGACTGTGTGTCTAGGGTCAGAGTCAGCAAGAGGTAGAGAACTGGGGAAGAATTCTACCTCAAAACGTTTTACAGGGCACACCACCCACTTCATGCAAAACCTAAGTGGCTAGATCTTTCATTCAAAACCCCTCTTTTGAATTAAAAAAAAAATGGCAGGGGGAGCAAAGCAAGATGCAGCACTTTGTCTTAATAAGTGATTACAGCTCCTAGATTGCAGGAGTGCAGGTAGGCATTTGGCTACAATTATTTTAGAGTTGGGAGCCTTTGCAGGGAGGCTGGGAGCTGGAAAAACAGTTCTGAGATGGGAGGCAGGGGGTCTTGATCTATATTTAGGGAGCTGTGTGTTTTTGACTTAGGCTATGGGCCCCAGAGCCACCCCCATGTCCAGAGCAAGCATGTAGCAGGGTCCTTGCATGCCAACTGACTGACCCCTGTGTGTTTCCTTTGCAGCTCGGTCCCAATGTCTCTATTGGGAAAGGAGTGACGATTGGTGCTGGAGTTCGTGTGCGGGAATCGATCATTCTCCATGGGGCTTCTCTTCAGGTAGGTGTCATCTCACCAATCAGATCTTTCACCCTCTTGAAAACATGGGGTTTAACAGCAGCAATAGCAGCAATAACAAATACAATTAAAGAATAAAAACCAGTTGTAAACACAATTAAAAACAGCTTGGTAGCAAGAAAGAAGAGCCCCTTTCAGTTAAAACCAAGCTGGATGCCAAAGGTCTAAATAGAAAGGGGTTGCCCATCAGTGGCAGCACCACAGGGAGGGTGCCAGAATTGTATTGCTGTATTTCCTAATTTAGAATGTCTCCCCATGCATCATTTAAACACAGAGCCACTCATGAAATATTAAGAAGGTGTCAGTCAGCAACAATTCACTCTTCTCTGAAGCAACGTTTTGCCATTTTATGAAACATTCATTTCTCCCTTAGTTTCCCTTTACCTAATTCTTTTAAGGCCATGCACTAACCCCTTTAAAAAGGAGCCAGGTGGGAGGGAAAGAATATGGTGCCCACTGTCTTTCATGTATAATATAAGAGATAGGGACACTGTGGCCCTCTAAAAGTTGTTGGACTGCATCTTCCATTATCCCAAATATTGGCTATATTGTTGGTTCTGATCACTTGAACAGCAACAGAAGAGAAGATGTTCCCTATCTGGGTATTATGCAATAGTGGAACATCATCTCACTAATGCTGGACTGGGTTAGTAGAATTATAGCTCTAATTGGAAGTAGGAAGGGCTTTTTTTAAAAAAAATTATAAACTGTCAAAATGAGTAAGGAAACATAAATCTACATTGATAAATAAATAAATAATAAATAATAAAAATCCAAATGCAAAGAGCTATACAGTCATCACAACATGTGTAAAATCGCAACAAGAGGAAGGAAGAAGAAGAGGATTCAAAAAGGAGGGAAACACAAACATTTATGGGCACACTCTTCTAATTTAGACAGATTCTTGACAATGGGCAGTCAAACTAACGAAGTAAGAAAGTCCATACGGACTGAACAACAACCATAAAGTGTATATTCAGCAGGATTAGAAAAAAATGATCCAAAAAGTCTTCAGTTGGAAGTTTGAGTCTTTATTAGCAAATGCAATGAATGGATTAAAATAATAATAATAATAAAAACATAGTGCTCGGTGTTTTCTTGTTGTTTTTTTGATGTTCAACAGATGGCACTAGTGCACTGTAATGTTTGAGGATTATATCTTCCTTAGAGAAAACAACACAGTCTCTTGACACCTTTTAGGGATGAACATATTATTGTTATGGCATAAGCACCTACCTACATACCCTAAAGGCACCAGATCCTATCTAATCTTGGAAGCTATCCAAAGGTGAGCTCTGGTTAGTGCTTGGATGGGAGACCACCAACAAATATCAGGTGCTGTAGGCTATATCTCTGAGGAAGGAACGGGCAAAACCACCTTTGAGTATTCCTTGCCTAGGAAATCCCTATGAAATTAATGGGATTGCCATAAATTGACAGGCAACTTGAAGGCATATACTAACCTTGAGTGTACAAGCTGTAGTGGATTGCTATTTTCTTCATGATACACGCTATTTGAAGAGATGGACTGTAGTCCTGGAACTTTTATGCTTAACATAATTTTACATCAGCTGCCACAAGATGCTTGGTTGTTGTTGTTTTTTTGCTGGAAATGGTTTTCCTGTGTGTGTGTTGTTTGCCTTCAGGCTGTTTCTGACTTGCAGCAACCCTAAGGTGAACCTATCACAGGTTGTTGTTGTTGTTTTTGGCAGGTTTCTTCAGAGGGGGGTTGCCATTGCCACCTTCTATGGCTGAGAGGCTGTGATTTGCCCAAGGTCACCCACTGGGTTTTCATGACCAAGTGGGAATTCAAGCCCTGCTTTCCAGAGTCATAGTCCAACTCTCAAACCATTGTATCACGCTGGCTTCTGGAAATGCTTGACTGATGTATTTTCTGATAGGTATACAAACAAATGAGTCATTTCAAGGTAGGGGTTTCATATGCAGTATCAAATGTGTGACTTAGTAGCACACTGAACTAGGATATATATTTTATCTGTGGCAGTCTCATAGGCCTGTTACAGACAGCCAAAATAAAGCTGCTTCGAGTCACAGTGGAGGTATGGTGTTTCAATGATGCATGCGTCCTAAGAGTCCAGAAGTCGCACCAAAGCCACACTCCAGACTGGAGCGTGGCTTTGGTGTGGCTTCTGGACTCTTAAGATGCATGCATCATTGAAACACCATACCTCCATTGTGACTCGAAGCAGCTTTATTTTGGCTGTCTGTAACAGGCCATAGTCACTGACCTAGGAGTAAATCACATTGAATTCAGTTTGGTTTTCTTGTAGGTAGATGGGCGGTATTGCTCTGTCATACTGAATTCATTTTACAATCAATATAAAATATTGACAAATGTATATTTGTACTTCTATATGCATATTTGTATTTCTATTTTTTTTTTAAATGAGGAGAGTCAGATTTTGAGAGGGGGGATTATCGAAAGCCTCTCCTTTAAAAAAAAAAAAGAAAGTTCTTACTACATCCCATTTCTAGAAATTGGCACCTGCAGGTAGGGTTGGAAAAGATTCTGGTCCGATACTCAGAAAAGAGTGACTGCCAGTAAGTATAGACCAGAAGACAGGAATCCTGAGCCCTAATATGGCCTTCTTGGGGCCCCATCCAGCATATGGATGTTCCTCAGTCACCCCAAATTCTCAATGGGGAGCTCTCTGGCTGTGCCTTACATCATTCTCAGAATTTGGGATAATATCTTTTGTTGAACTGATCCTGCTGTGAAGGATTCTGGGAGTGTAGTATTCACCCGGAGCAGCAAGCCTCCTTCCCAGAGGGACCAACCTGGGATGCTGAACCTTGGGCTCCTTTCCCCATCCTTTCCATCCAGTATTCACCCTCCTCATTCCCCTCAGTGTACTCAGCTTCAAGAAGCCAAAGGAATGGGGGAGAAGAACACTTGTTTGGTGTTTTAAGGAGCTATCTGAGTCCTGCCCTAATTACATCTCCTCCTTGTAAGTGCATGGTGAGCACCATTTACTCTCAGCCCCTCTGCTTTTCCATACATCAATGAGAGCAGTCTGTGGCACCCAGTTCAGGGCAACATTACTGCCTACCAGGTTGTGCCAAATGGGATGAACTAGGACAGGGGTGGGCTCTGAGATGGGAAGTAAGCCATTGCATTCATAGCCAGTTTTGAGCACCTTTAGCTGGGTTTTGGACAAACAACAACTCCCCAAAATTTATGTGAAGATTTTTTAAAACAAATTTTTAGAGTTGGGCAATTACCAGAGGGGCTTCAGGGGGCACATATTGGGACCTGCAGAGACATTGTCTTTTCCCCATCCCCTTTAGCCTCTTTCACCATGGCAAGCATGTTGAACTGAGTTAGCCTGTGGTGTGCTTGACCCTACCATCTTTTCCTCAGGACCATACATGTGTGCTGAACAGCATTGTGGGCTGGGAGAGCACCATTGGACGCTGGGCCCGTGTGGAGGGGACTCCCAGTGACCCCAACCCTAATGATCCCTATGCAAAGATAGACAGTGAGACTCTCTTCCGGGATGGCCGCCTCACTCCTTCCATCACCATTCTGGGTAAACTATAGACTTCTGTGGCCTTCCTCTTCCCTCCCTCCCCATAAATAGAACCACTGCGTTTCTGAGGATGTCACTGTTTTGAGGTGGCATTTCCATTCCCCTTGTGTCCCCCATCCTGATTCCTTCCTGCACCTACCTCCACAGGTTGCAACGTGACGATTCCTGCTGAAGTTGTCATCCTGAACTCCATTGTCCTGCCTCACAAGGAACTCAGCCGCAGCTTCAAGAATCAAATCATCCTCTGAAGGGAAAGGGTGAAGGTGGTAACCTCTGTCTGTACTCAGAGGGGCCTCGTAATGCGGTAGCCAGAGACTTCATCAAATCCACCCTTAAGCTGCATCCCATCTCTCTTCTTGGTGTGGTGAGACAAGGACAGCATCAAGACATATCTCCCTCTGGGGCATGTTTCTGGATGAGCTACTGTCTGGTACTGGAGGGATTTGAAATGGATGACCTATTCTTTCTTTAACTGTCACAGAATCCTGCCTCTTCTGTTGGCGCCATGCTACCTCACTGCTAACCAAGGCAGCTGGTAGGGAAGATATGTGGATGTGCATAAGTGGTAGATTTCACTTGGTATTTAGGGTACTGAATGGACTTAGAGACATGTCTTTGTGCTCCTTTGGATCTCGGGTGCCTTCGTTCAACTTCTTTGATTCCTGTCAGAGTCTTCCTCCTGATTCTCCATAGCAAAGGTGCAGGGAAACGTCAGCATTGCTGTTAAGTCTGAGTAGCATCCATCCAAGGTTCAGGTTCAGAGAGTGGGAAATCCTCCAACCATCATCATTACCTTTTCTTTGAGAGGCCTGAAGCTGAGACAATAGAGTTTATCAATCAGTTAAGGTGCTTTAAAAAAACACCCTGATATCTATGATACAGTTCCTGTTAAAAACTCTAAAACAAAAATCCATCACCACTTATTTTTCTGGCCTTAATGATAAGCTTACAAATCCTTCCTGTCAAGTACTAATTTTGCACTGAGTCATTGGACTGGCAGCTTCTGAGGGGTGCCCAAGGAAATCCAAAAACACAGAAAAGGTTAAACTTTAAATGTTTCCTCCTGTAATGTACTTTGAGGACATGCTGTTGGATATAAATATTTGAAATAAATTGAGTATAAATATTTGAGATAAATTAATGCAGGGAGCTGAAGTTTCTTTTGAGTTTTCAGTTCATTTCTAAGAACTGGCTCAAGACTGCTACCTTCTCCCTCCTATAAACTCAGAAATTGGAACACCCAGAGAACTGGTTGCAGAACTGAGGAAATGGCTGACCTAAAGCAGAGTTCAAGTTTCAATGCATGCACCGTGGGGAACATCAAAGAGCATGTAGTCCAGCCTTCCTTGTAATGCAGAGGATCTACTGTTACAGCTCCCCATCCAACCTTGGTTTAAAAACCTTTTTAAAAAGGAGAGTTTCTCACCTTGTGACGCATTATTTTCCACTACCAGACATCAGAAAGTTCTTCTGGATATTTAGTTGAAATCCCACCTTATAATTTGAACCTGTCGATTTGGATTCCACCCTGGGGGGCAACAGGGAAGAGTTCCCATCGTCTATGAGGCAGCATTTCAAATATTGGAACATGGCTGTTGTATCACCTTTGAATAGTTTCTTCTCCAGGATAAACATGCTCAACCTCTTCAGCTAATTCAAACAACGTAAGTCATGCTCTGGTCATGATCTGTGTGATAGTCTTTCAAGTGCCTGTCATATTACCTCTTAATCATCTCTCCCCCAACCTAAAGATATCAAATTTCTGTTTCTTCATAGGGCTTCCATGTAGTAGAATTATATCTGGAACAGGTTCTATTGCCTGGGTTTGTATCTGTCTTCAAAATTAACCAGTAAAAAAGCACACTTTGTGGTTGCAGCCACTCACTATATTAGAAGTAGAACATTTTCCTTCATACATCTTCCTCTCCCATCATAAAGTGGCCTGTGTGCATTTACAGTAATAAAAGCAAGGAATTTGGCACCTTGTTGCTATGCATTTAACCCAGGGTAGGTTTTAAATGTTGCCTTTCTTAGGACTCTAGACAATTTTTGTTAACATCTGCCATTTTTGTAACATCTGCCATTATGATAAATAAAAAGATTGTGTGTTATATATATTAACTAGTTTGAGCTGCTTGTGTCTGAAATAGGGTGAATGGTTTTGCTGAGTTGAGGCTGAAGAGTTAGCAAAGCATTTAACACCCTGCCAGAGTTCAGGGTGTGGATGGGAGTGTTTCAGAAATATAAAATCCCAGGATCTGGGGTGTTGGATTTCTTCAGAGCCTGGAAATGTGAAGAAACTTTTCCAAGCTCAGTTTTTCTCTTGTTTTGAGCTGTATTCTTCATGTTCTTGTTATGTACTTTTAGGTCATTTCTGATTTATGGCAACTCTAAGGCAGACCTATCATGGAGATTTCTTGGCAAGATTTGCTCAGAGCAAGTTTGCCATTGCCTTCCTTTGAAACTGAGTGTGGGAATTTGAATCCTGACCTCTTGGAGTCCTAGTCCAGAATTCAAACCATTACACCACACTGGCTTTCATGGCAGACTGCTTATTGTGTTCAAGAAAATCTGGGTGAATGACAACCAAGCCAGCCTCTAGATCAGAGGTCGAAAATGGCAGACTTTCCATATGTTTTTCCAGTGCTGTTCCCATGATCCTTCGCTACTGGCTAGGATTGATAGGAGTTGAAGCCAGCAACATCTGGAGGGCCATGAATTACTTAGTCCATAGTACAGGCCAATTCTGGGCTTTGCTCATTCATAATACTAGACTATAATAGAATGTGACTTGCTTCTGCTGTGTAGATATTTTTGAACTGCAGGTCCCATAATCCATCAACATTGGCTGTGCTGGTTGAGGCTGGGGAGGAGTTGCAGGCCAAAAACAAACTGCCCACCTCCTGCATCTAAGAAAAAACTAAATTGAAGTGCTAGTCTAGTTTGATTTAAGGGGAAATCCTGCCTCGATGCTCTGCTGATATCTTGAAAGAATGTCAGTTGGTAAATGGAGTAAAGATTTGTGCAATTAGACTTTTTTAAAATGAAACGGCCTGTAAAGTCCTCTTTTCAAAGGCTCCTGCAAAAGGTTAAGTAGTCATAGCAAAAGCGGAGGCATCCTTTTGTGGATTAGCAACTGGCTGAATGATAGGAAATAGAAGGTAGACATAAATGGTCAATTTGCACAGTGGAGAGAGATAAACCACAGGGAGCCTCAAGGATCTATAATGGGACCTGCGCTTTTTAACATATTCATTAATGACTTGGAAACGGGATTGAACGGAAAGCAGCAAAATTTGCAGATGATAAATTATTAAAGGTAGTTAAATCTAAAGCAGATTGTAAGGAGTTCCACAGGGATCTCGCAGCAGTGGGAGAGCGGGTAATGAAATGCAGTGTTGATAAGTACAAAAAAAGCACTTTTTTGGTATTGGGGGAGAGAAATAACCTCCACTTTTACATACTGAATCCTGAATGTGGAATTGGCTGCTTTCATTTCAGAAAATGGTTAGACAGCCTGGCCTTGGCATATGATTTACCCATAGGGAAAAGTCTGTGGCTTATCTGAGAGGGCCAAAAGCTGGGGCCTGAGACTATAATTTCTGCAGGGGGGATCTGAGGAAACTTGTCAAAATCTGCAAACCAAAACACTGTCTTTCACTTTCTTTTGCATGAAAACAATGACCAGGGGGGCAGGAAAGTGGGTATTTGTTCTGTTTTCATAGAAGGAAGCATTGGCAAACTGCTGCTCCCTTGCCTGCCTTCTCCCTAGAAGTGTGTTTGCTAATTTTGAAGTGCCAGGACTCACTATGGCGGTCCTGATAGATGTGCCTTCAAAGACAGTCCAGAAAGAAATTTATATTCCACTTTTTCACAGAGGAATCAAAGTGGATCCTCATTTTTTGTAAAGCTAAGGGGTCTTGATAATCAATTTTAATTATTTGAAAACCCTATTTTCTACCACAGCTAATGAGGATTTCAGATGCACTCAAAGGAAACCTGGGGTCCTGAGCCAGGTGACAGATGGCATTACCATTGTATTTTTAAAAAGTTTGTGCCATTTCATCTTGGATTGTCAGTCCAGTACTGCTGATGTATTGGAAGACGATCTCAAGGTGACTCAGTGACAATTCTTGGTGGCCTTAAGAGAAAAGGTCCCAGAATGTCCACAGTAGCTCACTGGAGTGGGCCCTCTGAGCTGAGTCCTGTGACTTAGGTGACCCCTAACTATCTTAAATTAGGACCACTTGCACAGTTCAGGAGACTGGGCCTCTATCTCGTTGAATCTGTCCATGCAGCTTGAAGACTGTGGTCTGATCCCTGCTGTCCACCTCAACACTGAATGAAACTGAGTGTCGTCTTTCCCCAGCTGTCACAAATGTTACAGATCCTGGTCTCCTCCCTGTTCCTTCTGGAACCACTGCTGTCCCACTGGAAACAGCTCCTTCTCCTGACATGAAGGGCTTGCCTGAGATTCCTGCTGCATCCTGTCAGAAGGTGATACCTGCTCAGATGCAGAAACAGTACTTGCTGGTGCCTGAAATTTCTCCTGAGCACAACCGCAAGCATCTGTTACCTTGGCCAGAGCTTGCACTGGAGTATCCGCTGGGCTTTGTACTGCTGTTTCTCCCAGAATGATACTGGAGTCTGCAGTGCTGGTATCTCCTCTGCTGCATTAGACTCTTATTGCAGGTTAGCAATGGTGTCCTGCTCCTGATTCTTCTTGTTGTCCACCACAGACTCTGCCACCCCCCTGGGCTGCACTGAGTCATATGAATTGAGCATAGATATCTGGGCTTCAGATGTAAGCAGACCAAATAGACTAGAAACTCTTCTGGCTCCAAGTAACTGATCCTGGACTTCCCTCAGAATCCTCTTGCCCTATCACCTGTGTGGGTCCTCCCAGCTTCTGGCCACAATTGGCACTGGGCTGGACTTGCAGCTCCCTCATCTGCGGGACAAAGCAGGACTCATTGGTTTACCAGCACCTCTTCTTTTCCTTCCCAGAATGTCTCATCAAGTACAAATGGCCACTGTAGAGACTGGCTTTCTGGCTGAAGTGCTGCTTGACACTCAGTTCAGCTAACGCTGTGCATGAGGTAACATTTGATCTTTCATGGTGTTCAATTGACATGGAAAACCAAATCATTCCTCAGTATTGTAGGGCATTCAAAGTCACTGTACACTGTGAAAGTCCAGTAAACTTTCCATCCCTTGTACTGAACACATGCTGTTGGCAGTTGATCTGGGAGTGCCCTGAAGCCTCTCACTGTAATTCTGATGTGGTAACTGATGAGGCCAGGTTCCACACAGGAGTGACAAAGAGCCAAAAGCTGGGCTCCCCAGTCTCTGTAAGCAACTCCCTTGCCTCCAATCAACACAGCATGTTTCCTGTGCTCAGGGACCATGCCAGGTTCAGGATCAACGGCTGGGCCAGTCTTAGTTGCAGCGACCACCAGCTGGATCAGCTTAGGTCTCATCTTACACTGGGCATTAAGATGGCTGGATTCCCCACATTAAAAGCATCTCATATTATACTTGTTCCTTGGTTGGACTCACCA
Organism: Sceloporus undulatus; assembly: GCF_019175285.1. NCBI lineage: Eukaryota > Metazoa > Chordata > Lepidosauria > Squamata > Phrynosomatidae > Sceloporus > Sceloporus undulatus. Next base: position 251,419,879 of record NC_056522.1, read on the forward strand.
CTTAGAAGATGACTGTTGATCTGGTCAAAGCAGTTGTGCACCTGGCAGTGAAAGTCAGCTTTGTGTGCAAAATCATGTTCTGGCCATGTCTGGCGGGACACTCCTGCATTTAGCTGTGCAGGCCACTCTCCATATATGTCCAGGTAATGATCCACAGCTGCTACAGACTCATCCAGTGTTTTTTGCTCCTTGTCCAGAACATAACAGACAAGATCTGAAGGGGCATGTGCCAGAAACTGTTCTAGGTCAATGCAGAAACAGGCGTCCTCCAGTGAAGTTACCTTAGTTCCTTGAAACCAAATCTTCCTCTCACATTGAGCATCATAAGCTAGTACTCTGTAAGAGGTGCCATGCTGCCTATCTGTTGCTTTGAAGCATTTCTTTGCTGACTCTGGCATAAGGCCAAGACACTGCTATGCTCCGTCCAAGAAAGGCTGAAAATCTAACATCTTGCCTCATGTCACACTGGACTCCACTGCTTGTAGAACTCTTGAGAATTGCAGGTGACGTTCATGCCTGTACTGTTCCCTAGGGATTCCATGATGCATACAAGCTCTTGGAAAACTTTCAATGTAATCTTCAAAGTCATCACTGTCCTTGTAGGTGGGGTACCGGCGAGGCTGAGTGATATAGAGTTGCCCTCCTTCCCCCACTGGTGCACTTCGAGACTGGAGCTGTCATGTTTCTCTGTTTTTTGCATTCAGTTGCAGCTGAAGAGTGTTGGGTGTATCTAACATTTGGGCCCATAAGTCCTGAGGCAGCACCTGTGGCCTCAGGCCATTGGGGGCAGCCTTGCTGTTGATGTAGATGCAGGTGATGCTCCCTCATCACCTGTGTTATTTGAGGGAGTCAGCACTGTAAACTTCTGCTGTAGAAATGCTGAGTAGTACTTTGTCACTCCTGAGGTACATATACAGATATAACCTAACTATTTAAAAACACCCATGAGCTATGAAAATAAACAAACAGTTTGGCTGAGATGACTGGAAGCAGAACAGGCTGCTTTTGTTTTCAAGTGGAAAAGGAAGTAGATTATAGGACAGTGCCAAAAGAAATCCTGAACTACCTCCCCCTTGCAGTGGCACCATTAGGAGGGTGTGAGGGGTGCGGACTGCACCAGGTGATACCTTAAGGAAGGGATGAAACCACTGTTCCTCAAACACCTACCTTTTGGCAGAAACGGGCTCTGGCATTCCCCTGCTTCCTTTAAAATGATTTAAGAGATGGTGGGAGTGGGGTGAAGCTCAGTGGGAGGAGTAATTTGAAGGTATAATTTTAATTTTGCTAGTTGTTTATGTCACAACTATTAGCATTACATGGTATATGAGAATTATGATTTACGAGTAGCACTAGTGCAAAAAAGCATTCCTAAGGATTCTGTATGGTATGAAATGGGAAGAGGAGGTCAATGGGGGGTGGCACAATGAGTTACTGCACCAGTTGACATCAACCCTAGTGATGCCACTGGCCCCCTGTGGCTTCTCCTCACAAGCCACCAGGTAGCAAAGAAGGCTGTCCAGCCAGCTAGCCCTTTAGCTTGCCTTGAGGAGAAAAAAAACCCTCCCCTTCACAGCCTACTGACCCCCCCCACCCCCAAACAAGGAGAAAGAGACATAGAGAGAAAGAGGGAAATTACTGCCAGCAGGCCCATTTTATTTTTATATTATTGTTGTTATTATTATTATTGATGTTGTTGTCATTATTATTATTATTATCATCATCTTTATCTTGCCAGCTCAACAGAAAGTTTCCCTGCTGAGCCACTGAGGGTGAAGGGACAGGAACAGCGCATGCTACAGGCACACACACTCACTCCTATCCTGTATTTAACAATAAAGAAATAGTACACAAACCATAATTTTATTGTGAATTTTCTATATAAGAAAGATACCAGCAATTAAGATGATATTAATATAAAGATTATATTTAAATAGAACTACATACAGGATGACACTTTCTTTGACAGTAATGCAATAATAATATTTAGTCTTTGTGGAAAGTAGAAAAAAAAAGGCATTGTGTGAATTATGAATGTCATGATATATTTGGGTAAAGAAGGCACTTTATCTATTCTGTAGCCTAGGCCAGATCATCATCATCATCATCATCATCATCATCATCATCATCATCATCATCATCATCATCATCATCAAGCTTTATTTCTAGCCCACCCAATCACGAAGAATCTGGGTGGGTTACAACAGTAAAATACATCATTTCAATAGAGTTAAAAAAAATCAAACCCTAGACCTACCCCCCCCATTCCCAGTACTAAAACAGAATTAAACAGTAATAGTATAAAAACATTAAAACATTAAAAACATTAAAGACTAAATTAGAACATGTTGGCTTAATTTTTAGTTATGGGTAGCTGACACAACTCCCTCAGGTCTGCTTACATCTTAGCTGTGAGAGCATTCCTAAGTCTTGTGGGTTATTTACCTGACAAAACTGAAGCTACTATTAGCATACTTATACTTGGCTACATCTCAGCCAAGTCTAATCTAGAATTCCTCCTTTAACAACCCCAAACTCTTCTTTCCACGCAAGTTGCATGAACCAAGAGTCTGGCACACAGGTTGGGCTGATCCCTTGGGTATGCTAAATGCAGTCAAGTGCAGGTTTTCAAGTAAAGATATATTTTTAGTTTAAGATAAGTGTGTGGGAGAAACAAACAGCAGACAAAAGAAGAAATAAACAGCTCCAAAGATCCTCTTCTAGACTAACATGTGGACTGTCAAGTAACTGTTTTCCATGAAGCAAGGGTCATTTCTTCTTGCCCATGAAAGAGACACTCATGGTCAACCACCTGCATCTTTATCTCCGCAGTTGCTGGTCTGGATAAAGAATTACCAGTCAGGTAAGTGGAGCTATATATATATATGAGGATTGGAGCTGAGATACCACATTTGAAGGTCTGCCATGCTCTAAGAAGGAATCACACACTAAACTGTAGGGATTACTGTCTCTCAACCACCACAGAGGTGCATCTCAGATACATTTTCTGTTGGTTACTAACAGATAGGATGGGAAAGGCAGAGGAGTCTCTTCTGTAGGACAGTGAGGTGAGTATACCTGTTTCCCTATATTGAAGAAGTCAGGAGACCCTTTTATTCTACAGAATTATACCTCTATGATCCCGCTTTAACTGTCATGTTTCTGACCTATGGAATGTTGGGATGTATAGTTTCAGGAGGAGCATTTAGAATTCATTTCTCAGCCAGAGAGCTGAATCTGGTAGCCTCACCAGACTACAAGCCCTAGTGTTTCATAAGACGGAAAGAATACGCCTTTCTAACTAAAAGTCTGAGGGAAAACGGAATATGGTACAGATGGGAATCCCCTGAAGGGATCTCCTTTCGTTATAGACAAAAAAGACTGAAAATTGTATCAGCAAAAGAATTCTTAGAAGACTTGTTAAAAGACATAGAACAAGAAGAGGAAGCAAGGAAAAATCAGAGACAAAATAACCTTCTACAGGTGGGTGAAAAACATGGAAATGGGAAAACAAATTCAAATATGTTAAATCTACCCACAGAAGAAGAAGAGAAAGAACCCGAAATCAACATTTTAAGTTCAGCTGCAATGAAATAAAAGATGAATAGCAACATTAAATTAATTTCATGGAATGTAAAGGGACTTACTAGTCCACAGAAAAGGAAAAAAGTAAATCATTATCTAAAGAAATTAAAAAGTGATGTAGTCTGCTTACAGGAAACCAAAATTAAGAAATCTGATGAGAAATGTTTAATTTGTAAAAAATTAGGGAAGGAATTTACAGCAAGTGGGGATAAAAGAAAGAAAGGTGTAGTTATTTATGTTAACAAAAAAAAAATTAAGGCTAAAGAACTCTTTAAAGATTCAAAGGGTCAGTATATAGGGTTAGAGTTGGATTGGCAACAGGATACAATTCTAGTAGTAGGAGTCTATGCTCCAATGGAAAACAAAGAAAATTTATTCCAGGATCTTAAAAAAAGGTACTCCAATTTGATTATGCTAATACTATTATGTTAGGTGACTGGAACGGAGTAATAGATCCACAATAAGAGAGGAAATAAAAAAAAATAGTAAAAAGAAATCAAGGTAAACTTCCTAAACCGTTCTTTGAAATGAAAAATATATTAGCTTTAATGGACATATTGACAGAAAAATCTGGAACACAAAAATACTATACATACTACTCTGAGTGTCACAGATCATGGTCCAGAATCGATATGTTTTTGACCTCATCATCACTTGCTCCAAAAATCGGTAAAGTTGATATTCTCCCTAGACTAATTTCAGATCACTGTCTTATCACTATGGAAATTAAAGTGGGACATAGGGATTTCAGTTGCAGATTAGACAAAAATTTATTAAAAGATGAGAACATATTAAAGCAAGCAAAGGAAAATTTAGAATTTTTTTTAAAGAAAACCTTAACAACGAAATAGAGGCAAGGGTAGTCTGGGACACATCTAAGGCAGTTATGAGGGGCTTCTTTATACAAAAAAACAGCAAAAGGAGGAAAAAAGGGGAATCAAAATGGAAAATCTCATGTAAGAAATAAGAAGGAAAGAAAAACAATTGAAGGAAGACCCAAACAATAAGAAATTAGTAGAAGAAATAGTTATTCTTCAAAAACAAATTTCATTAAATATGGTACAGGAGATGGAAACCAAAATAAGATTCACGAAACAGAAATATTTTGAATTGGGAAATAATTCCGGAAAATGGTGATCTTGGAAATTAAAAAAGAATAAAGAGCAGAGTACAATTTGGAAAATAAAGGGGGGGGGAGTATATACAGAACAAAATCAGATTAAGAGAACATTTCAACACTACTATAAAGAATTATTTTCAAGGAAGATAAAGAGGATATAGGAAAATTTCTAAAGAAAGAGAAGATTAAATGCATTAGTAATGAGGAGAGAGAAGAACTGAATAAGAAGATAACCTTGAATGAAATTATGAGTACAACTGAAAAGATGAAAAAAGGTAAGACTCTGGGTCCAGATGTGCTACCCGCAATTTACTATTAAAAACTAGCAGAAAAGTTAATAAAGCCTTAGCAAATAGTAATGAATGAAATACTACAAAATAAAATCCCAGATTCATGGAAAACATCATACATAACTCTAATCCCAAAACAAGAAAAGGAACTGGAAAATTTAAAGAACTATAGACCCATATCACTTCTGAATTCAGACTACAAAATTTTTACAGGAATATTAGCAGAAAGACTAAAAAATATATTATGTAATTGGCTAAATCAAGATCAGTCGGTTTTCCTGCCTAAAAGACAAAAAAAAGAAAAAAGAAAAAGAAAAAAAGATAATATAAGAAACATAAGTAATATAATTAAATACTTTGAAAAAAGACCAGATAAGCAAGCGGCCTTAATATTTCTCGATGCTGAAAAGGCCTTTGACAATTTAAATTGGGAATTTATGACCGGAGTATTAGATGAAAATGGGAGAAAATTTTGTGAACTGGGTACAAGCAATAGTGAACAAGACGCTAAAATATTAGTAAATGGCCAGAAAACTAAAAAGATACAAATTGAAAAGGGAACTAGACAGGGATGTCCACTATCACCATTATTATTCATAACAACTTTGGAGATATTACATAATAGAATTAGACAAAATAAAGAAATTACAGGTATAAAAATTAAAATTTTTGAATACAAATTGAAGGCATATGCAGATGATCTTGTGTTAACGTTATCTAACCCTCTAGAAACTATGCCCCTGCTATTTGAAGTAATGAAAGAGTTTGGAGAATTGGCTGGATTGAAAATTAACAAAAGTAAAACGAATATTTTGACATAAACAAAAAAGATAAAGAACAACTAAAAAAAATTGATTGTGAAATAAAGGAAAAAATTAAATATTTAGGAATTTACATCACAAGGAAAAACTCAGATTTGTTTAAAAATAACTACGAACAACTCTGGAAAGCAATAAAAAAAGATTTACAATATTGGAATAACCTGAACATCTCTTGGCTAGGAAGAATTTCAACTATACAAATGAATGTAACCCCTAAATTACTCTTCTTATTTCAAGCCCTGCCTATAATTACAAATGATAAACCATTTAAGATCTGAGAGAGGGATATGGCCAATTTTATATGGAATAACAGAAAACCAAGGGTTAAAATGAAAATTCTGCAAGATAAAAAAGAAAAAGGAGGATTAAGCCTACCAAATTTCAAGCTATACTATTATGCATGATTTTTAGAATGGATAAAAGATTGGATACAAATTCAAAATCACAAATTGTTACGATTGGAAGGGTTCGACAATATTTTTGGGTGGCATGCATATCTAATATACGATAAAACCAAAGCAAATAAAATTTTTAATAATTCACTTCATAAGAAAATCCCTTTTTAGAATTTGGATAAAATACAAACCATACATTACACAAAGATCCTAAATGGACATCAATTAACGAGTCTTTTTTTAGAAGAGAAAAGATGAAAGAAATAGATTGGGTATCATATGCTGATCTGTTAAAATTGGAAAAGAGAGAATATAAACTCAAAACAATGGAGGCACTAATAGGTGAAGGTCTGAACTGTAATTGGTTTCTTTATATGCAAATGACTGAAAGATATAAATTAGACTCTAAAACATTACAAATTGAAAAAGAAGAGACTCCGCTGGCAAAATTAATAATTAACAATGTGGATCACAAAATATCTAAATTATACAAATTATTATTAGGTTTAGAATTGGAAAGTGAGACAATAAAACATTTTATGATAACATGGGCTCAGGATATAGGAAGACCAATACCATTAGATGAGTGGGAAAAGAATTGGAACAAAAACCTTAAATACACTCTCTGTGCTGACATTAAAGAAAACTATGATAAAATACCATATAGAGGTGGTACCTGACACCAGAAAAACTATGCGAAATAAATGGGAACGGGAGACCTGAATGTTGGCATTGTAAAGGGAAAGTTGGAACCTTCTTACACATGTGATGGGAATGTAGGAGAGCAAAAGACTTCTGGAAACAAATCCATACAGAAATAGGGAAGATTTGGAATATTAAAATAAAGATGGATACTACGGTATTCTTACTAGGTATACTAGCAGAAGGAACTGTAGAAAAACAATATGGTAAAGCAATATTTTATATGGTGGTTGCAGCCAGAATGGTCTTTGCAAAAAAATGGAAGTGTAAGGAGATATCAACAATTGATGAATGGTATAGTAAGCTATATGATATGGCAGTTTCGGATAAGTTGACATATTTGTTAAAAATGGAGACATTAATGAGGTTGAAAGACAATGTAGTTCGGTTATGAAATACCTCGAGGAAAAGAGGAAAGGAGATTAATAAAGAACCTATAGCATAGTTTAGATAAGATTTAATAAAGCTCTAAGAAATAATGATGTTATGGATATATTGGTAAATTCATGTATAAAGGAAGATAATGAGAAATATGTAAAAATAGGTCATATAGAGGATGTATTAGCTGATATACTATTATGTTTGGAATATAATTTAATATTTAGAAACATATAAGAATTTAATTGAAAGATGCTCTGTGAATACGCTTAAAGATACTTAAAGGAAAGTCATACCAATAATATACCTAATTTCTTCAGTTCAAAGGATAGGAAGGTAACTTTTACTTCTATTCTTTATTTTGTTCTTTGTTTTATGTGTTTCAGTGTTGGGAGAGTTTTTAGAAGAGAAGAAAAGGAGAGAATACTGGATAGTTTAGATGGAATTAGGTTAGATGGAATTAGTAAGTAGTGCAACCAGGAAAGGTTAGTATAAGGGTTCAGTAATATATGTATTATAGATTGTTTTGTAGTTGATGTTTGTTTTTGGTGTGTTTTTTTCTATTCTGTAATTATTAAATTTTAATAATAATATATTTTTAAAAAAAAAAATAAGATGGAGTTGTCATTAAAGTTAAACAATATTTCTATAGATACTATGTAGGGTCAAAAGGATCCCAATCTAGTCATAGGTGAAGATATTTTTCTTAAAGGGACCAATGCTGTTTTAATAGCCTTTTGAAACAGGGGTAGGCAACTTTTGATCCTCAGATGTTTTGAACTACAGCTCCCACAAGCTGCTTGTTTGTTTTATTTTTATGCCTCCTTTCTCCCAAAAAGCGGCCCAAGGCAGCTCACAAGATAAAAACACCTTTAAAACATTTAAAAAAAAAAAAACAATTCCAACAACCCAGTTAAAACAGTATAAAATCAAGATTCAAAACATACAAAAGTTAAAACACATAAACTAAATATAAAGGATAAATAGTCATATGGATGCAGTTGCAAGTAGAGATAAGGGCCAGTTAGAAAGAAAGGAATGGAGGAGATCTGAACTGGAGATTTTAGGAGCCAAGGATGTGCAGACAATTCAAGGAGAGTGCTACTTGGTTAGAAACTGAAGTGTTAATGTGTACAGTGGACCCTGGGTATCTACTGCGGTTTGGTTCCAGGATCCCCCATGGATACCAAAATCCATGGATGCTCAAGTCCCATTAAATATAATGGCATAGTAAAATCATAGAATCCATGGCTCGTTACAGACGGGCCTTGGCTCCGCCCCCAGTACATACTGGGGTTGGCCGAGGATGCAGCATCCAATCAGGCCTCACCCTTAGTACGTACTGGGGACGTCAAAATGGCGATGCCCTATACACATGGGTGCCGCCATTTTGACGTGACAGACACTTAGCGTCTGCACGAAGCGGCGCGGATGTGATGCCGGAAGTGCACCATTGGCGCCTTGCGGCATCACAACTACGCCGCAAGAAGAACCAGCTTTTTGCAGGTTCTTTTTGCTGTGCGGGGGGACCCGCATGGTTTGTCTGCTGTGGCTCCCTCGCACAGCAAACACGGGCGCTGGCAGAGCACCCTTTTTGGGCGCTCTGTAAAGCACCATAGAATCGTAGAGTTGGAAGAGACCACAAAGGCCATTCAGTCCAACCCCCAAATGGTGTTCCTTATATAAAACAACACAATCCAGGTTTGCTTTTTAGAATTTATACATTTAAAAAATATTTTCAAGCTGTGGATGCTTAAATCTGTGGATAAAAAAAAATCAGTTGATATGAAGGTCTGACTGTATGGAATCAACCAAGACTCTTTGTTTATTTTATTGTTATATAATAAACATTTACTGGTTTTATTTTCAACCTATCTGTCTGAATGTTTCAATTTAAGAACTGTTGAGGATTTGATCATACACTATGACATTGAGCCCACTGATTGGCCCATCTACTTGTCCAGTATAGCAGTCACCTTGACACCTAAATACTAGATCCAGGGAAAGAGCTTAAAAGGCGAAGTGGGGGATAGGAGTCCAAGGGCTGGAACTGGACCAACCTGGATTGGAGACCCATCACAAGCATCATCAGCTTCAGCTTCAGATTTCCCCAAGAAAGTGACCATAGACAATGTTTACTGGGGATGATGAGAGCTGTAGTTCAGCACCTGTGGAAGGCACAAGGCTGATGAAGGATGGACTACACGGTAAGGTAGGCTGTCAGTCTGAGGCTGAGCCATGATCAGATATCTGATTATCTTAAATGCAATTTTAAGCTTCATGCTACTTTCAATGGCATTTTAATGGGCTGAAATTATGCTGGGTGTGTGGGTGTATGTTGTGCCTGCGTGCTTGTATGCACATCCAGCCTCATTGAACCACTATTGTCAATGCTTCAAAACATACGCAGAAGTCAGAGTTGCAGAAATAACCCAGCATGAGCTGTTGCCTGGCTTTGGGCACAACTAGATTAAAAGATAAGAAAAGGGTATTATCAGTGTCCCCTGCCCCAATTCAAGCAAATTTAAGAATTTTCTCCCTTAGGAAGAATCATAATGGTGTTATGGAAATCACAAGAAGTGGGCTAGAGATAGCTGTCTTGGGGAACAGTAGAAATTATATGGGGTGAGCCAAGGTCTTCTAGTATGTGGGACTTGAAGAATGAATAAGGACCAGAGCAATGTCTTGAGGAAAGAGGCAATGTGTTTGTTGAATGGAAGTGATCTATGGAATACCACTGAAGTACCAAGCAGACTGCACTTTTTGTTTCCTTATTGAAGTTTGCTGAAGTCAAACTGCAGGTTCCTGACTTGGACCCAAGGCAAAAGTGGGGTGAGTGGGAAGAGCGTGGAGAAATGCAGCCCCAGAAATCTCTTTAGATGTGCAAGAATCCATTAGTCCAGCTCGGTGAGTCAGTTCCTGGCTCCTGGTAACATGCTGGAAGCTGAATGGCATAATATGATTTGCTAGTACATGACTGAATTGGTTTGTTACGGGTTTAAGAGCAATGGAAGATGGGTAGCAGGCAGAAACCCAATAGGTTAAACTTTCCTCATCACTCCTTCTCACAAGGGGAGTTGAGAGACTTTCTGTCCCTCACATAATTATTGAAGATACTGGAGTCCTATCAAGAAAGGGACAGCAGTTTTAACTCTCTCACTGAAAAGGGCACAGGAGTGTGTTATTTTTTAAACCAAAATTCATATTTATATGAATTTGACCTTTTATGCGTAAATCTATCCCCACCCACAAAAATAGAGAGTGCAATTCTGGGCCTGGCAGCATGATTCTGGTATTAAAGTTGGCTTCCAGGAATGCAGAGACATGGTTTTTTGCTTCCAGCAGAAGGGGAAAAAAACAAAGCAGCAATGTGGAAGTGGTAAATTTCTGTGGTGTTCTATTAGTTATTTTAGTTCCACTTTTTCCTGTCAGGAGATGCTTTGGGGAGCTGGGCAGGCAATCTTAGGATGGAGGTTTTTAATCTCTTCCACTCCTTAATTGCCTCGAGGGAAAGTAGTGAGTATTATCATGCCAGGCTGACCAACATACTAATGAAAAACAGACTTCTGAACAAGCTAATTTCCATTCTGTACCTTCTGCTTTATACCTTCTGCATTTGTAGGGTTACCAGAGTAAAAACTAGATAGAACGCTTGCACCTTTAAAGGCTGCATGGAAGCAGTGGTGTCACTAAGGGCATGCAGGGGTTCAGACCACTCTGGCTGACACCATTATTGGGGATGACACTGAAATGACTGTCTATAAAATGTTGTGTAGTTATAACCACAAAAACATTTTCATAAATCCATTTTACATGTACAATTAATTGGCCTTCAGTATCCACAAATTCTACATCCATGGATTCCACTATCCATGGCTTGAAAATATTTTTTTCTTTAAATTCCAAAACAGCAAACCATGATTTTGCCATTTAATATGAGGGGCACCATTTTACTATTTTATATGATGGGACTTGAGCATCGATGGATTTTTGTATCCATAGGAAGTCCTGGAATCAAACTGCAGTGAATACCAATGGCTAATTTATTTATTGAACTTTCTAATGTACACAGGCTTTATCCCTGAGCAGGAGAGTTGTAAATGAACAGGGTCGGTGCTGAGAAGAGCATCTGAACCTTTTCAGCAGCATGTGGGGAGGGAAGAGTAACCCTGACAGTGACCCCTTTACAGACATGAATGCATGTGAATGCATGCACACACACACACATTTTGTCCTCATGGGAGGTGGGGCTTCATTTGGAAATGAATGTGGGTGACTCCATGAGTTACTGCACTCTAGTGACACCACTGCGTGGGAGAGGAAATTTCAGCAGATGCTGCTTGTGACACAATGAAAGAACAAGCACTACAGTGGACCCTTGTTCTACGCTGGGGTTTAGTTCCAAGATCCCCTATGTATAACAAAATCTGTGAATGCTCGTATAATGGCATAGCAAAATGGTGTCCTTATAAAAAATGGAAAATCAAGGTTTGATATTTGAAATGTATACTTTTTTGGAATATTTTCAAACCGTGGATGCTTGAATCCATGTATAAAAAATCCGTGTATAAGAAGGACCGACTGTGTCTGCTTAAATTCCCTCTTCTACACAACCATGAAAGGTACAGGAGCCCTCTCCAGTCTTCACTTTGGCAACCCCAATTAACCCTATCACTATCACCACCATCTACCCATTTGTATGTCTTCCTGTCAGGAGTCCCTGGCACTATACCTCTACCCCCCCTCCAATAAATCCTGGTATGATCACTGTTGCCCAACCTGGTTTATTCCTTCTCTCTAGTCTCACATAACACATCCAGGCCATCATTTTTAAATCTCAGGATCTCCACTGTGGAGTTTATTTTCATGGTCTCTGGCAAACAGCACCAGTGTTAAAATAAATTCTAGGCAGCATCAGTCTTCCCTTACCAGCAGCCCATGAAAGATATGTCTTTATGGTTATCTTGGTTTGCTCCTGTCTATCTTGACTCTTTTCCAACGTTGACCATGCTTGTTCTACCATGCGTATTCTTCTGTCCAAAGTTCACTCTGAATGGGATATGGGTTTGCAGCATTGTTGTTTGCCAGCAGAGGGCAGTGCCATCATATGAAGATTTTAAGCCGCCAATTTGCTAAAAATTAGATTTCCTGTTGAGTATTGGATTTTACTTACATGCTTGCATATAGCACAAACAGCCTGCTTCTCTCTCCATCTTTTCCACCCCCACAATCCTGTCTCTCACGCACAACACACACATCCACACAACTTTGCTGCTTTCTGGTCCGCATCATTTCCTATGTGACAATTGTCCGGGATGTGCCAGGATCAGCCTTTGAACATGTTGTCCAGAACACCAGATGGGAACAGACATTCCTCCTCAGGGCAGAATCTCAATACAGATTAGTTACCCTTTGATACACTTTAACCAGTCTCTCATACTCACAATCAAGGTGATTAAAGAGTGCTAAAGGGCTGGCTTTTCCCCACTTTTTGAACATGGTTTGAGATAAGATTTTACTCTATGTGAATACAAAACCAGGCTAGTGATTGACAGTTATCCTAGATTAATTTCCATGGAAAACAAGTGTGTGACCTTATGCTCACAGAGATAGTGTTGGGAAGAAAAAGTGAGCTGTCTAGGAGAGGGAGGGGGAGGGATGTTGTCATTGTTGTAATTGTTGTGGTTGTATGCCTTCAAACCCAACTTCAGCTTATGGCAATCCTATCATAGGGTTTTTTCTTGTCAAGATTTACTCATAGGAGATTTGGCATTGGGCATAGTTTGAGAATGAGTGACTTGTGCAAGATCACCCAGTGGATTTCTGTGGCTGAGTGGAGATTTGAATCCTGGTCTCCTAGAGTCCAACACTGAAACCACAACACTATACTGTCTTTCTCAATCACTCTCTATCTTCTCACCCCATCCCATCCCACCCCACCAATACTATGCTGCCTCAAGGTCCAGCCTGGCCTGGAAATGTCCAGTAGAAGGGTGTGGAATGAAGGACAGAAACGCAGCCTGGAGGAGAAAGGAGTGATACTAGACTCAGAGTCTTCTCAGCAGAGGGCATTCCAGCATGTGGGGGGAGGTACTCCCCTGAAATGTAGAAAAAGAGAGAGACAGATGCCCTTGTCTAATGTCTGGAGGAGAGGGTGTCCTTCGGACTGAGTGCTGTGTTGGCTGCTGCTCAGAGACAGTGCGTGCTGCCCCATCTGAGGCTGGTACCTCTGGCACAGGCATCCCTCCGCATGCTAAGTGGCCAAGTTGTGTGCAGGGATTGACAGGACAGGACAGGTATTTCTGCAAGAGTAGGGGGTGGGGTGGGAAAAGGAGCCAAGCCCTGACCCACTCCATCTGATCCATGTATCTTTCATATTTTACAGACTTCTCTTTTGTTGCTCTGTCAAAATATTTCTTATCCCTGAGCTTCATCTAAGACCAAGAGGTTTACAATAGGAGTGAGAGGGCTGCCAAGATCTTGGCTGGCCCCAATACATGGGCATTCTCCTGGACAGTAAAAATGCAATAATAATACAGTGCCAAATCTGCTGCTTGAGGCAGCTACCCCACTGCCTAATGGTAGGGCCTGCCCTGGCTTTGGGTGTTTGTGTGATGCTATACAGGCCTGTTCTAACCCCTGCCTGAGGATTTAAGGTCTTGGATAGGCAGGAAAATCTTGCTCCATTGCCAGACACTCAAGAAGGGTGTGTGTGTGTGTTTTTTTTTTTTAAATAATTATGGTGACTCCTTCCCCCTCTGACATAGGAGTAATTCTCTCAGGCCTTACCACCAAGCTTTTTCTAATCCTATATACCAGCCAGTAGGAGCCACCAAGCGTTCAGCAGTGAGTTCTTTCCCCCAGCTCAGAGTCTTGCCTTCCTTTCAGACTCTTTCTCAACTGTGGTCTAGGACTGAATCCAAAAGATCTCCATTCAAGCCCCTTGGCAGTCATAGACACACTGGCTGCCCATGGGGGTGCTAGTCCCTATTCTCTCTCAGTTTCTCAGTCTCTGCCTCTCCTTCTCTCTTTTTCAGTCTTGGTCTCAGTTCCCCAGTTTGTGACACCAGGCTATTCATAGCCAACCTCCTACAAATGTCACCAGCGTGAATGAGATAAAATTAGATGAATGAACTAAATATCATAATGCATGCACTGCATGGTGACAAAGAGAGAGAGAGAGAGAGAGAGAGAGAGAAAGTTACCCGCAGCTATAAATAACATGGGTCCATGAGTTATGGTGTGAGACTTCTGCAGGGTATATGAGGCAGCAGTGAAAAGGCTGGTGCTCTCTGACTTTAGAAAGGTCTCTGAAGCCTCATCTGTGGTTGAGAGGAGCTTCCAGGGAGCTGCCCAGAGGAGTGGGAAGGGGCACAACTTTGCATCTCCTCCCTGTTGCCTCTTTCTCTGTAAATAGTGTTAGTTCGTGCCCTGAGCTTGCTGTGTTGTTGACTAAAAGCCCAAATGTGCACAGGGGCTTTAGGGGGCAGTAGGGAAGACTCAATATCATATCATACCCTGGCCCTAAAAGCCCACATACAGTGGCAGCTGCCATTTCCCATGTCAATACAGCAGTGACCCCACTCTGGGTTTTATCCCAAATTTTGAAGGAGTGATTTGAGGTGCTGAACCCTAACTCCCAACTAGGTTTAGCTCTTTGATGGTGCCTTTCAAGTTCAGACTCAAACCAAGAGCACATTTCCTGGACTTGGAGCCACATAGTAGCACTGCCCTCCAGATGGCACTGGCTCTCCATGCCATGACACAGATGTAGTTCTTGCTGTCTTTTCACCACTTTCTGTGCTGTGGCTAGTGTGCAGGGCTGAAAGGAAAACCAACAGCCCTGGGAAAGAACTACTGTCTGAAGATGGTGGATGATAAAAGCCCTTCTCTAAGCAGGGTCACAAGACTCGCCAGGCATACCTCAAAGTGGGATTTCAGAAGATGGAACTTGAGGGAACTTCATTTCTCTCCCTACTCACTCCCCACCTGATGAAGCCTCCTGTCAGCTCACTTCTTTTCCAGAAGAACACTAATAATATCCTCCTTAATAATCAGAGAGGAATTCATTATGACTCTGTCCCTCCTGGCAAAACTCAGCTCTCCTTCCTCCTGCTCTTTGGAGCTGTTACACATTTCCAACATGATGTAAAACATGTTTTTGTAGGCATCAGCATGAAATGACAGGGGGGGGGAGAGGTTGATGGAACACATAGGGTTTTTTTATAACTGTGAAAGTGGAACCAATTTGTGAAATATTAGTCAAGCACTTGTGTTGATCACATACATGACCATATATGTGAACTTAAGTGAGGAACATGGTTTCAAATCCCTGATTGCACATGATTATGGATAAATTGTCTTCTCTCAACTGAACTGAGGATAAATTGGGAATGACTATGTTCACCATGTTCACAGTCAAAGAGGAAAGCAAAAAGACAATAACTGGACAAAAAGGAGAAGAAACAATTGATGACAGATGAAACACTGCAAGCAATTAAAGAAAGACAGGAAGCAAAAGGAAAGGGTGACAGAAACAAAATGAAAAACATGAATGCTACTGTTCAGTGATTAGTGCGCAAGGATAAGGGCAGTTTCTACAACAATCAATGCAAAGAAATAGAAGCTGAAAACAAAAAAGGAAGAACAAGAGATCTATTCTACAAGATTTGGGAATTCAAAGAGAAATTTAAACCAAGGGTGGAGATACAATCAGAAAGGGAACATAATACATGGCCAAGATGAAATTTAAAAAATGATGGAAGCAATACATTAAAAATGCAAAAGGATAAATAACACCAGGTTAGAAGAGGCATATGAAGATGAATTCCAAATTCTGAAAAGTGAAGAGAAAGCCACACTCAAAACAATTGGGAAGAATTAATCACCAGAAACAGATGACACATCAACAGACTTGCTACAATCCACAGATTTAAGTACAGTTCTAACTAAAACCAGCCAACAAATATGGAAAACAACATTCTGCAGCTAAAACTCCTACCACATATGGAGGGAGAAATCCCAGAGGTGCAGCCAGGTTCAGGGAAGGAAGAGGCACAAGGGATCACATTGCCAACAGACACTGGATAATGGACTGCACCAGGCAATTCCAAAAGAAAACCTGCATGTGCTTTATTGACTACAGTAAAGACTTTGACTATACAAACCATAAAAACTATGGAATGCTTTCAAAGAAATGGGAGTGCCACTACATTTGATCATTCATGTACATAACCTTTATTCAGGGCAAGAGACTGCCATCAGAAAAGAGTACAAAGAAACAGAATGGTTTCCAACAGGAAAAGAAGTCAGGCAAGGCTGCATAGTATCACCCTATCTATTCAACTTGTATGCAGAAAACATTATACACAGAACAGGTTTAGATTCAGAGGCAGAGGAATGAAGATCAAAGGTAGAAACATTAACAATCTAAGATGACACAATAGTATTAACAGAAACTAACAAAGACCTGGAGCAATTATTGAAGAAGGTCAAGGAGGAAAATGTCAAAGCAGGCATGATGTTGAACATTAAGAAAACAAAAATAATGACCATGAAAGATATACAGAAGTTCATCCTAGATAACAGGAAAACTGAAATAGCGAAAGAGTTCCCATCCCTTGCTCAAACATTAATCAGAATGGAGACTGTAGTCAAGAAATTAAAAGAAAACTAGGACTGGGAAGGGCAGCTATGAAAGAATGGGACAAGATCCTAAAGTACAAAGATATAACTCTGAACACTAAAGTGAGGGTTGTCCAAGCTATCATATTCCCATCACCTTATACAGATGTGAGAGCTGGACAATAAAGAAAGATGACAGGAAAAAACCTCTTTTGAGATGTGGTGCTGGAGAAGAATGCTGAGGATACCATGAACAGCCAAGAAGGCAAACAAATGGGTTCTTGAACAAATCAAGCCTGAACTATCGTTAGAAGCCACAATGATTAAATTGAGGCTGTCATATTTTGGGCACATCATGAGAAGGCATGAATCATCAGAAAGAAACAACAACAATACTAGGTAAGGTAGAAGGAAGCAGAAAAAACAATAATGCTAGGTAAGGTAGAAGGAAGTAGATAGAGAGGGAGACCACACGCCAGATGGACAGGCTCAATTAGAGAGGCCATGGACCTGAGCCTGCAGGACTTGAGCAGAGCAGAGCAGTGCAGGACAGAGAGTCTTGGAGAAGTCTCATCATAAGATTGCGATGAATCAGGTTCAACTTGAGGACAGCTAACAACAAACAACAATGCTCACAGCCCTGAACTCCTCCAAAGAAAGCTGGTGTGCAAATGGGTAAGTACAGAAACCTTTTCAGGCAGATAGTTAAGGAAATAAGTGTATTTCTCTTCCTGCTTCTCTCTCTCTCATACACACACACCCCATATACACATTTATTTATTTATTGCTATGTTCCCTATGTATCCTTTCTTTGTGAATTTGGCCTATGCAAAAAGCCCTTTCTAGACTATTAAAGAAACAAAAGGAATGATAGATGTCAGCATTCTACCTAGCACACCTATGCTACAATAAGTTTACCCGAACAGCAGTCCTCCTAAGCATCAAGCATTCAGACTTGAATTGCAGTAACAAAACGTTCCTAGCCTGTGATCTACAGAACCAGAATCAAGTCTCCAAGAGATGTGGAAGCCTGGCATGGCCAGAAGCCCAGCCTGTGCTTTCTTGTAGGCATGGGGAAGCCAAGCCCTGGCGCATGACCTCCTCCTCCCCCTTCTACCCCCACAGGCTGAGGGTGTTTCTCACACACAACAAACTGCACAAGACTGACTATGAGTAGGAGTTTGGAGCAGCTTTAATTACTGCTAGATCGATAAACTCTGCTCAGCAAAGCAGAATCCAATAGCCAGCCCCCACCCACCCGGAGGAGGCCTACTGAAGCAGCTGCTAACTGGAGTTGAAGGATCGGAGAAGGCAGTGGGGTCCCTGCCTTCATATGGCATAGGCCCCATAGCTTCCACTCAGGCCAGGGCAGTGGAATTAGCATAGGATCTCAAGGGGGTATGTGTGAGATGCTCAGCCAGTTTAGCCAGTCATATTCCCTGCACTCAGAGCAGAAGGGGCAACAACCTGTGAGCTGAAGTTTCTCCAAGTACAAGGGTGCATGAGAGAGACTGAAGAGAGGGGAGCGCCTTGATGAAGCAATGATGTTTGGCCTTTAATGCATGTGAGACTGACTAATGCAGTTGCACAGACTGGAACCAGAAGCACATTCATTTTTGAATGTCTGAAAAGAAAGTCTAGGGTAGTGGTTTGAGTCTTGCACTAGGGCTCTAGTAGAGCAGGGTTTCAATCCCCACTCAGCCATGGAAACCCTTTGGGTGAGCGTGGACACCCTCTTGGCCTCAAACCCCCTCTGAACAAGTCTTCCCAAGAAAAGCCTCTAAGTGGATCGCCCTAGGTTGGAATTGACTAGAAAGTATATAAGGACAACAAGTCAACAAAATGATGGTCTTACAGGGAAATGTGTGCATTTCCTTCCTTGACTAAGTGGTGAGCAGTGGCATTTGGTGGCCATTCTGGGCTTTAATCCAAACATTAAAGGCTGTGTCAAAGGAAACCAAATACAGAGACAGGGTTCAGCACCTTAGACAGCTCCTTTCCATTTCAGACTAGAGGGTGGCCATGGCGAAACCTCCTCTGAACATACGTGCTAAGAAAACTCCAGGCTAGGTCCCCTTTCGGGGCTCCATAAGTCGGAAACAACAACCACATCAGAGTCCCCATTATGCGGATATACTCACTCCACTGAGGTGAGAAGGAGGGAAAGTCCTAATAAGTGGGGGCTCGGATTCCTACCCCCAAACCCTGCCCTGACAGCAACTGAGGCCAGGATTAGAGCAGACCAGATCCAGGCAGGGAGGGTAGGGCAGGAGGTGGAGGGGTTTGGGCCAGCCCTTTTGCGATGCAAAATGATCTCCGCTGCCTCTCAAAGAGAGCTCCCAGCCCAAGGCTCCGCCGCTGATAAGAACGCCATTCCCGGCTAGAGCCTAGAGGGGAATGCAGATGAGCATCGCCTGGGGAAAGGCCTGGCAGGCGGCAGCAGCAGCAGCAGCAGCAGAGGGAAATCCCTGCCCGGAGAGGGAGCACCACCAGCATCACCACTGGCAGCGGCTCCTGGCATTGCCCACTCATAAGGGAAAGATGAGGACCTCTCGAGAGCACCCCACCTTCCCTTCTGCCCTCTATCTCCTGGCACTGCCACCGGGAAAGAAAGAGGAGACCCTCTCAGGAGCACCTCCACCTTCCCTTCTGCTCCTGGAAGGCAGATGCTCCAGAGGGCAATAGCAATAGCAAGTACACGTCTATACCGTGAACTCAGCACTCTCTCTAAGTCGTTTCTAGTCTGTAAGCCAGTTGGCCCCAACAAGCTGGGTATTCTTTTTACCGACCTACAAAAGGATGGAGGGCTGAGTCAACCTTGCAGGCCTGCTTGGGGGTCGACCTCCCAGCCTTGTGGCTGCAGGATCTTGTGGCATTTAACCACTGTGCCACCAGAGAAGGACCCATCTCTCCTTGTGGGGCAGTGCCAGGAGATGAAGGGTAGAGGGGAATGATCATAGAGTTTCTTCCAGCTCTATGACTTTACCTTTCTACCCTGAAACACCTCCCTAAAGGCCATCCAGCCCAGCCCTGAGGACACCAGGCACTGGACCTGCAGGCAAAGATTGTACTTGATCTTCCACTGAGCTGTGGGCATTCTCTCAGTGGGCCCTGAAGCTTTTTCCCCCCAGGGAAGTATATTCTGTGTAGGCCTGCATCCAAGAGAAATAGTTGGGTGCTACATAAGAATCACTGAATCATGGAGTTTAAAGCAGCCCCAAAGGTCATCCAGTCCGACCCTTTTCTGCCATGCAGGAACTCACAATCAAGGCACCCCTGACAGGTGGCCATCCAGCCTCTGTTTAAAGACCTCCAAAGAATGAGACTCCATCTAACTCTGAGGCAGCAGCATATTCCACAGTTGAACAGCTCTGAACAAGTTCTTCCTGAGATTTAGGTGAGATCTCTTTTCCTGTAGTTTGCATCCAT
Source organism: Sceloporus undulatus (assembly GCF_019175285.1). Classification (NCBI taxonomy): domain Eukaryota; kingdom Metazoa; phylum Chordata; class Lepidosauria; order Squamata; family Phrynosomatidae; genus Sceloporus; species Sceloporus undulatus. Next base: position 251,440,220 of record NC_056522.1, read on the forward strand.
TCTTCTGTCCCTTATTCTCTGGAGCAGCAGAAAACAAGCTTGCTCCTGCCTTCAAATACTTAAACAGGGCTATCATGTCACCTTTTAACCTTTTCCCTACGGCATTCCTCATTCAGCATGATGGAGATTACAGTATCATAGAATCCTAGAGTTGGAAGAGAGCCCATGGGCCATCCAGTCCAACCCCATTCTGCCATGCAGGAATTCATAATCAAAGCACTCCCTGTGACAGATGGCCATCCAGCCTCTGTTTAAAGACCTCCAAGGAGGGAGACTTCACCAATATCTGAGGGAGTGTGTTTCATTGTCTTAACAGTTCTTACTGTCAGGAAGTTCCTGCTAACATTGAGGTGGAATCTCTTTTTCTGTAGTTTGCATCCATTGTTCCGGGTCCTATTCTCTGGTGCAGCTGAAAACAAGCTTACTCCATCCTCAGTATGACACCCCTTCACATACTTAAACAAGGCAATCATACCATCTCTTGCCTTGGATTTGAATTGACTCTGGATTTGAGGTGTGATAAGGGCCCTTCTCTTCTCCAGGCTGAACATCCCCAGCTCCCTGAGTCTCTCTTCATAGGGCTTCATGGTTTCCAGTGGCCATCAGGTGGAGATGCTCCAGAGAGGGTCCTATCTTTTCTTCCAAGTGCCAGGAGATATAGGGCAGAAGGAAAGATAGAAATGCTCCAGAAACCTCTCCTTCCCTTGGGTAGTGACAGGGGCTGCTCATGCTGGTTCTCCTTCTCCCAGCTGCTCCTTGAGGCAGACCTTGGGAGAAGCTTGGAGGGGAAATTGGGGGGCTTTCTAAAGGTCCTGGCACTGAAGATCCCATGGGCCTCTGTGGGTGTGTACAGGCGATGCTGTCCAGGGTGGCCTCTGATGGATGGTCCTGCCTTGACACTGTTGCTATGGCAGCAGGCTCTGTCTCTGCCTGGACCAGCCTGGCCCTCTGCCAGAGATGGAGGGAGTCACCAGGTCAAGGATTCCCATTAGGGAGACCCCTTCTGCCAGAGAAGGGTGAAGGAAAGGATTCTACACTGGCGGGAAAGAAGAGAGAAGCCTCCCTGGGGAAAGAGTGGGTCGGCCCTGCTCCTACTGGGGAAAGAGCTCCGAAAAGTTCCTTTGGGGGCCACGACCCCCAGAATTCTTAAGGGGGAGAAGCCCTATTAGTCTGGAAAATCATTATCCAAAAGGATCTGGCTAGTCTCCAGGATGCTTTGCCCTCCAGTCAATTCCCACTCATGCCGTGGATGGCTGAAAATCTGTAGATAAGGAGGCCTGAAATGCCCTGGTCCCTCCCTTTGTGTCCATGAGTGATGTCCTTAGCAACAGGCTTCTCCAGTGATGGCCTCCTTCCCTTCCTTGCCTGGGGATGCCACCACCATCCAGAGAGGAGGCAAGGAGGGCTATTGCCCAGCTGGAAGGGGATGAAGAATGATCAGACACATCCTCCTTTTCCAAGACCTGTCCTCCATTGCAACTTGCTATCCAGGAGGAATTCCATAAGGTCCTCCATTTGGAGCATGACTAAGGAGCATGGATTTCTATTTCTAGGAGTGTTTGGAGCTAATATTTGAGATCACTCTGCATCTTTCTTGACTGTCCTCCATTTTGTGATGCCTTGTCCTTCTTTGCAGTGAAGATAAATCTGGTCACCCTCCCTAAGAAGCATGGATTGACATTTCTAGGAGTGTTTTGACCTTTTCTTTGGGAATAGCCTGCATCTTTCTTGACTGCCCTCCACTTGGCAGTGTCTTGTCCTCCTTTGCAGTAGTGAAGACACAGCAGGTCACCCTGCTCAGATGGAATGTATGCTTTTACCCATGCATGCTGTTGTGCCCTTGCTACTCTCACTGCTGCCCAGCTCAGGATTTTTATAGGAAGAGGAAGAGTAGGTGGCAAACTGGGCAAAATCCATGCATTCTTGCTTGCTTGCTATGCCAGCTTTCCCTCTGTCGGCACCCAGACCACGATTGTGGGTCCAAACTAGAGTCAGTTGCCAAATGATAAGTCAACATGGAGGCAAATCTCATTGATTCTGCAAGCCTGCTCTAATTTTGGGACTGGCAATTGGATTTAGGCCCATGACTTTTCCCCATCCTACTTTGCCATGTTGATGCCTCTAGCCTGCTCTGCCCAACCACGCAGGATTAAAGTCTGGGAAGGGAAAGCAGGGGAGGGTGTACTCGCTTCCTTTTCCATTTTAGTTAAGCCATTCTAGCCTACAGTCTCTAGTAAATGCCACTCCAGAAATGGGAATTAAGGAAGGGTAAGCTGGCAGATTTTCTTTCTTTCTTTCTTTTTTAAAATGACATATACCCCATTTCCCCTCTTCCTTTTTCTGTGACCATAAAGCCGGCTTAGAAAGTGCTGTTGGTGTGTGCCTTGCATAAAGTCACTTGCATAAATACTTATAATTCGTATTCACATTCATCTGCTAATACTGTACCAACAACAATTTAAGGCCAAAATCCAATTGCATTTTCAACCCCCGCCCCCCACACTTCAATACACTAAAATTTAAAGTTTAAAATTTAAATTTAGTGTATTTAAATACACCAACATTTAAAGTTTATTTAAATAAAACTGTTAATGTCTTTTAATGGTTGATATGTGGTGCTTGGCTCCGGCAGGCATCCAGAGGGCAAGAATTTCACAGCAGGTGCCTCTTCCTCAAAGGCCCAGTTTTGTGGTTTGGCTGAAGTTCTCTGTGGGTGAGGGGTTTCATAAGAATGAAAGCATTTCCTAAGATATACTGTTTCTAGGACATATATTGAGCCAGTGTAGTGTAGTGGTCCACTCCAGACGACCAGGGTTCAAATTTTCACTTGGCCATGGAAACCCAATGGGTGACCCTGGGCAAGTCACACTCTTTCAGCCTCAGGACAAGGCAATGGCAAATTTCCCCCAGAGAAATTTGCCAAGAAACTACATGACAGGTTTGCTATATCTTGGAAATATCTTGAAGGCACACAACACATTGAGTACTATGGATATCTGCTATGGTTCTGATAGTCTTGGAAATTAACTATATAGTGTGTTTTACAAGGATGGACAACATGTCATCCCAAGATATTTGGGAGGCCTCCAGGGTTCACCAGCATCCCAAGGTTGTTTTTTTTTTTGGGGGGGGGACCCAAATATACTCCTACCCTTCTTGGGGGAGGGGCAGAATTTGACTATGATAGTTGGGCCATATTAGGCCCAGGGAGATATTTTAAAAATGTAAATCAGCCTCAGGTTAAATGGAGGAGGGATAAAGTTAATCACCATGGTGTAGTGGTTTCAACATTGGATTGTAACTTTGGAGACTAGGGTCTGAACCCCCGCTTGGCCATAGAAACATACTGGGTGACCTTGAGCATGTCATACACACTCAGTCTCAGAAACCCCCATGACAGGGTCACCACAAGTCAGAAGCAACTTGAAGGCATACAACAACAATAAAGTAAAGTGCAGTGGGGCACAATGAAGATGGTAGGTATGGCCATCCAATGTGCCATGGAGGACAATGTGAGCCCCAACTGCCGGCACCCCTGGCTTGTTGGGTTAAGAAGGAGGAACTGAAATGGGCCTTGGGTAATCCTTCCCTCTCCAGCAGTCCCTCAGTCACCCATTCATGGCTGTCACACTTTCCAGTTGGACTTTTCAAAAGCCATTGTTGCAAACGCATGATTGCAATAAATGGGGGATTTATTTAGTTTTTTTGGAAGGGAACTCATAGCATTGAGAAGGGTTAAATATTCCCAGTCCAAAAGTGATCACACACACACACACACACACACACACACACTCGTGCTGCTTGCTAGAGGTTTTCCATGCCTGAGTTAAACAGTAATAAGAGAAGTGTGAGATAAAATGCCTCTTCAACTTGTGGCATATTTTTTGTCATTTGGAGCAGCGTACCACCCCAAGGGCAAGGGTACAAGCTCTTGTGGCTTGCCTCAAGATAACAAAATCATGTCATCTCCATCAGTCCTGATTATTTAATGCAGACTTCACCAACTCAATGCCCTCCAGAGGTCCTCACAACAAGTCCCTTCAACCCAGCCAGCAGTGACAGTACTGGGTGGACATAGTGGGAAATGTAGTCCAATAAATCTCAACGCCATCAGGTTGGTGAAAGCTGCAATGTCCAAAAGTGAGAAGAAGGTTGTGAATTAAGTTCTTATTGGAAAGGTTATGGCAGTGGGTAGACTGCACAGGAAGAAAAACTGGCGAAGCTAAAGCAGTGGAGTCACAGGTGGCAGCTGAGGCGGAAAGAAAGGGAGGTAGGCTAAGCCATGAGTGTATCTGCTGAGGAATTTGAATTCCTGCTGTTTCCTCTCATCACCAAAGAGACATTTTCTCAGGTTTCCCTGGTCTTATTTCTTTGAAGTGGTGCCTGTGAGACACCTGAGCATGAAATAAAAACCAACAGAAAGGCAAATATTGCCAGAAGAAAATTGTTCCACTGACACTGCCGTAGTGACCCACCTTCCTCTGATTTGGGTAACTAGGCAGTCCTGGGTGGCCAGGGAGCCATTTTGTGCTGTACTGGACAAAGTTGTCCATAGCTATTGTGATTATGCTTTTAGCTTTGTTACAACAGATGGTGATGGGGTGGAAGAATGGAGGGAATATCTTTTCAAGGGGCATAAGGTGGGGCAAAGGAAGCAGAGCTTTCCTTGGGCAAATTAGTTATTTGCTGATAGCTAAATGTGCTACGGTGGTGACCTAGACTGCATCCACACTGCAGAAATAATCCAGTTTGACACAACTTTAGCTGCCATGGCTCAATGCTATGCAAGGCTGGGAATTGTAGTTTGTTGCGGCACTAGAGCTCCACTCTGGTGCCACAACAAACTACCATTCCCAGAATTGCATAGCATTGGGTCATGGCAGCTAAAGTTGTGTCAAACTGGATTATTTTTGCAGTGTGGATAACAGCCTCAGACTGATCTCTGGGCCACTTATATTACATCCTTAGCATTGTACTCACAGAGCAGAGGCCATGACCCCATGTTCCAAGGTTGTGATGTCAGCCCAGTGTTTTCCCTGCTCTCACAGAATCTGTGACAGGTGCAACTATGCGTCCAGAAACAGGAATATAGTGAGCATTCCTTGCATGAATACAGCACCCATTCTGGGGCTGGTTCCTTTGGGGCTCCCTCCTCCCCATAACACCCCCCCCCCACTCTTGTCTTTGCATCAGGAACCGCGCTGGGAAATGTCAGCACTTGACCTTTGCAGCTTCTGGATTAGCCTTTCTAAACAGCGGGAATGCGTTTTAGCAGGGAACAATTACCGCTGCTATCGACTGATCCCAGCGGAGTTAATGGAGTGGCAGCCAGAGGCGGGGAAAGTGGGGGAGGAGGAGAGAAGAGGGAACAAGAAGGGGGAGCACCTTGTGTATTGTCACGCGTCACCCAGTTTTTTACTCTCACGTGACTAAGGAAGGCCCTTGTTCCAGAAGTGATGCTGGGGCCGCTTGCCCAAGGTGGAAATCAGGAGCATGAAAGAAGGCTAATTATGTGGGTTCTTCCCATCTGACCCCAACCAGATCCTGTCTCTGCTCCCAACTCTGTCCAAGCCTGGCGTAAGACATTTTGCTGCCTGGGGAAGAGCAGCAAATAGTGTCACTCCCAAACATAAAACTCAAGCTGTATAGTACCCCAATTCAGTCAAGTTTTTTGGACTTACAAGGTAAAAAGAGGTGATAAGTGCTTCTTGTCATCCCTGCACAGTTAAACAAGACACTAAATATCAAGACTTTTTCCTGCCCTTTTGTGAAACTCAAAAATCTGGTGCCTGACATGGCTGCCTTACTCTGCATAATGATAGAGCCGGCTGTCACTGCCAGGGCTGACAAGCTATTGTGACTTGAGACCTGCCTCAGAGCTCTTAGTAACACACTGTGATGGATACTTGAGTAGTAGATGGTCAAGGGTTTGTATGTGCCACAGCCTTCATATTTCTACAGATGCTCCCAAAGCCCCATGGGAGCCATTTCCTCAGAGTGTTATACCACCCTGTGAGATAGTATGTATCAATTAAAACAACTGGTGGCTTGCCAGGCTCAGTCGTCCCTCCATCACCAGCAGTCTGCCCTCCTTCACATGTCCTCACAGTGATATGGAAACTGTTTCCATGTCCATCAGTTCCCTTATTACTGAAGAACAGAGCAAGACAACCACCACCACAACTTCCATGACCAGTACAGTTATGACAGGATCTTTAGTTTCTCCATGGTGGTTTGAGGACATTTTCTTGCAGTAATCTATCAAGGGCCAAATTTTGTTGCATGGAACCACTCTTTTCTCTCTCTCTCCTGCTCTATTCGTCTCACTCACGCACTTTCTGCCACCTTTTTTTTTATCTCACCCTGTTCTTTCCCTCTTCCTCCCTGCCCAGAAAATGGCTTAAGAAAATATGGGCTTATAATGTGAAGTCGAAGGCTTTCATGGCCAGCATCCATAATTTTTTGTGAATTTTTTGGGCTATGTGGCTATGTTCTGGAAGAGTTTATTCCTGACGTTTTGCCAACATCTGTGGCTGGCATCTTCAGAGAAGATCTGAAGGTGCCAGTAACAGATGCTGGCGAAACGTCAGGAATAAACTCTTCCAGAACACGGCTGCATAGCCTGAAAAAAACACAAAAAACCCTCTAGACTTATAGTTTGTGAGGGCTTCCCTCTCCTTCCATTATTTTGCCCATTTTGACTATCCTCTCCTACACTTTCTACCTCAGTCCACTCTTCTTTCTGCCTGGACTTCCATCACCGGCATGAGGGGCCAGGAGCCACATTAAATTAGTGTGGGAGCACATAGGCAGTGTATAGGCATGCACTCACTTGTATGTCTGCTTCATGTGTTGTTGGGAAACACCAGTGGGAGAGTACTATAGCTCTCAGAGCTCATTTATGGGGTTTCTGTAAGCATCTGGCATTCTGGCTGGCTACTAAGTGAAAACAATGAAGACCTAGATAGATCACAAAGCCAGGATGAGTAACTGCAGTGGGCATGAGGGTTATTTTGCCACCCTGCAATGAGCCACAACTGCCCAAGAAGTGACCAGAAGTCTACTTCTGATTTTGACTTTAAGGTCTCCAGGGACAGTTTTTGTCCACTTGGAAAGGGGGTTGAGTCACCTTCCAGATAATTGGCCAGGGGCATTTTGCCCATAGTGGGAATCCACTGCACTGAGCCAGTCTTTCCCTATGCAATATCAGACCCTTCCAACAGCAAGCAGAAACCTTTTTCTGTTCCCAGACCAAAACTGAAAGAAAGTATGAAGGCAGCAACAATTATGACTGATAAAGAACATAATGCAAGAGAAGTCAGACTGTCCCTGTCAAGCTCTGTGAAGGTCTCAAAATACAGACAATGTATTGTTGCTTCACAGAAGATTTGGCCACAAGGATTTGGAAGCAGTTTCTCATATGCTTAATGCAGGACATGCTAAAGGCTTAAAAGCTAAATGTTGTGAGAATGAAAACAATAAGTGTGCCTGTTGTATTCAAGCAAAGGGAACCTACCCTCACTCTTCTCAACACACAGAGAGGGATCTACAGTGAAGTTGTTGGGCTTTTACCACTTCCCAGAGCCTTTGAATTTTCTTCATCATACCTCTGAGAATTTCCTTTCTGGAGCTTTGGTTATGATCCTGTTCTGCAGATAGTTAGCAGCATATACTGCTTCTGCCCAGTATTTGTCTGGTAATCTATCATCTAGCAGCATGCATATGACCATTTCCATAAGAGATCTGATTTTCCCTTCTGCCACCCTGTTTTGCTCAGGAGTGTAAGGAATTGTAGTTTTGTGCACTTCCCTTTCTTAGATAAACAGCTGACCTTCTCATGTTTTTCTTGGCCTGGCTAGGTACTGCAGATAATTTGTACTCATCTATAGCCAAATTGCTGCACGCTAACAAGTTCAAGGGAATTCTGCTTAGGGTAGAATGGATGCCCACTTAGGCTGGACAGCATTTTACTTGATCATCATCAAGCAGGAAACAAGATGCGACACAGAGAAGTATAGTTTCCTAGACTAGTGGTGGCAATCATGCACACCTCTATGTTGTTGGACTGCAAGTCCCACTAGCCCTAGCCAGGACATAGTCAATGTTTAGGAATCCTGCAATTGATAATATAACATCTAGAGGTCTATATGATTCCCACCCCTGCCTTAGACTAGGGCCTCAAGCAGACAGGTGGCTTGGAGCAGCCTCTGGCCTGTCCAACCACAAGCATGCCTTGAGCATTACATTGGACACAATTATTTCTTTCTTTCCTGGAAATTCACCAGGGATTGACAGCCAATAGCTCATGGACTGGCTTCAGTCCAGAGACCACTGATTTGAGAGCATGGTCTACATAACTCTGTCCTCCATCAGACAGGGGTTTGGGGGAGGGTAGTACAGCTGCCTCTTCAGCATCTGCCATCTGGAACAGTTGCTTCAGTCTGGCTAATGGTAGGGCCAGCCCTGGAAGATGTTCAACACAAGTAACTTGACAGCACAGATGGCATGGGAAGTGGCCACAGCTTTCAGTTCTGTTGAGGAGTTTATCACCCTCTTCCAGTATTTACCAAATTCTTTGGAGAGCTGGTTAAGATAAAATCCACATGGAAAATAGGTCTGCATGCCCTGGAATATGCCTTCCCATTCTAGAGAATAATCAGAGGAGAGGGAAGTCTTCTGCTGTCCCTACTCCACATACTCAGCAACAAAAGGCAACAAGGCAGTAAGAAAGCAGGAGTGTGTGTGTGTGTGTGTTGGAAATGGCTTATCATAAATCTCTTCCATCGTGTCCAGCATGATCTCTCTTTCTGGCCTACAGCAGTGAGTTGATGTAGATGAGGCAACTGGGTGGATCCCTCTGGATTTATGGAAATGTGTCGTTCCAACTCCAAAGGGACTGGCAACAGGCCAGAGGAAGTGGCCATATATCATGCCTGAGAAAAAGTGTGTGATAAGAACTGAAATGATGGGCTCGTTAAACAATTTGGCTAGTGGTGCCTTAGAAGGGCAAGGAACCTAACCTGGAGCTGCCAAGATACCTAGAAGAATGTGGACATATATTATTATTATTGCTGCTGCTGCTATATTTTTTTTAAACAAAGAGAGCACATTCCAGGCTTGAGAAGATAGAACTCAGAGGAATATACCGTATTTGAAAAAGAACAGTGTTTAGACTGGATGGGAAGGTGACAGTGCCAAGCAGGGACAGTGCCAAAGCAATGCATGGCTGCCAAATCAGACATAAGTGTTATGGATACCACATGCTTTGGACACAGAGCAGTCCAAGTGTCCTCTCATACTGGATGCCAGACAGGCTCTGTCTGGAATTACTTACAGAAGCAGAGTGATAGGCAGAACTTGGATGCAACAAGTTACATTTAAAAGTAACTCATTACCTTTTGGTAACAAGGATATAAGAAACTTGCCTTCTAGAAGTGATATAACGAGTAGGAACAAATTTACTTTATTGGCAAGACAGGCATCAGCTTCTAGATGTTTTCAAAATTATTTTTAATGGCATTAGATTTTGATAGGAGTTTTTCGAGTCTTATGTCCTTGTGTTACAATCCACAGATTTCCCTCCTCAAAAAAAAAAAAAAAGTAATGGAAAGCCGCCTTGGGTCCCATCTGGGAGAAGGGCAGCATATAAATAAATAAATAAAATAAATAAGTAGTGGGAAAGTATCAGGCCCTGTAACAAGTTAACTGTCCCTCATCATTACAGAAAGGTTAAATGCTGTAATGAGTAATAGTAAAATTACTTTGAAAAGAAATTTTCCAGTCTCTGCAAAGCTTAAAAGGTAGTGGTTTGCAAGCCCTTGTGCATCTGTATCCTGTCATTAGGCAAAGTGAGGCAATCACCTCTGGAAGGGCTGATGCAATTCACCTTAGTACGAGAGTAATGCTGTGCACCCCACAATCTGGCTTGTTGTTCTTGGATACAATGGAGTATGGCCCCATGACGAATACTGAAGTTCAAAATTCAAATGCAAGTCCAAATTTGCTTGGACCAACCCTGTAAACAGGAGTTGCTAACTAAGCAATGCATGCTTGAATGTTGGGTTATGTGTCTGACTACAGTGAGGATCACCCCTCTATACCAGGTGTTTTCAAGGTGTTCTCTGCTGAACCGACATGGGGAATAGCTGTTAATCTCTCACTGTGAAGAAAGTCTCTGGATCCTATTACAATCACAGAATCATAGAATCGTAGAGTTCAAAGAGACCATAAGGGCCATCCAGTACAACCCCCCTGCCATGCAGGAAATCTCAATCAAAGCATCCCCAACAGATGGCCATCCAGCCTCTGTTTAAAGACCTCCAAGGAAGGAGACTCCACTACACTCCGAGGAAGTGTGTTCCATTGTCAAACAGCCCTCACTGTTAGGAAGGTCCTCCTAACGTTGAGGTGGAATCTCTTTTTCTGAAGTTTGCATCCATTGCTCCGGGTCCTAGTCTCTGGAGCAGCAGAAAACAAGCTAGCTCCCTCCTCAATGTGACATCCCTTCAAATATTTAAACAGGGCTATCATATCATCATTTAACCTTCTTTTCTCCAGGCTAAACATCCTCAGCTCCCTAAGTCGTGATGTCCCATCCCACAACTGTATAAATACACTTTATACCTGAGTAGGGTTGCCATAAGTGAGGACCTCCAAACCGGGACAAATGTAGGACAAATGCAGGACAACATTTTCAAATGTAGGACACATTTTTTAAAAATGGAGGACACGCAAAAAATTGAGGCTTTTTTAGAAATGTTAATATAAATGCATGTTTCTTTGGCATGATCAAAATGGAGAACATTTTGACATTATTTGTAGACAGATCACGGAAATGTACTTCCCTTTCTGGCCACCCCCCTTTCCCCATTCCAAACAGCACATTTGAGCATTGAACATGGCTTTATTTTAACATTGCCTCTTGCATATTTCAGAGGCTTATTCCACAACCAAACCCTTTGGTCAAGGGACTTTGATTTTTCTTCATTTTGACTTGTTTTGTCTATATTCCTCCCCACTAAATAAAGGAGACATGAAATGGAGTTAATGGGTACAAGTTGTTAAACAAAAAAGTCTTGGGAGACTCTGTAGGCAAGAGGTGCACCATCTTAAGAACTGCATTAAGCACACTTAGGCTGCTGCCACACTGCTTTCACTCTCATCACTCCATCCTATGGAATCCTGGGATTTGTAGTTTGTTGTGGTGCCAAGGCTGGGCTTTGAAATCTCAGGCATAAGAGAGGCAAAAGGCTTGGGCTACATCTACACTGGAGAAATCATCTGGTTTGAGACCACTTTAACTGTCTTGGCTGAATGCTATGGAATTCTGGGAATGGTGGTTTGTTCCAGCACCACAGCAGAATGGCAGTTAACCCCTGGAAAGCTCTCTGACCAAGGTGACCAATGCCCTCACCCCAAAATGTAGGGCACCCAAGCAAAAAAAATGTAGGACATGGCCAAAAATAAAAGCTAAAAACACCCATGTAATTATAAATCCATGCTTCTTAGCCATGATCCAAATGGAGGACATTTTGAAATTTGACAGAAGAGGGCATGTCCTGGAAAAGGAGGAGGATGCCTGGTCACCTTGTCTCTGGTCCAAAATACACTGCAGAAATAAAACAATGCTGGACTGAAATGCCCAGAGTTCCTCACCAAAGCTGCATCCACACTGAAGAAAGAATCCAGTTCGAGAGTGACTTAACTGTCCTGGGTTAGTGCTGGGGAATGCTGGGAATTGTGGTACACTGTGGCCCCAGAGCTATCTCTGACAGGGAGTCCCATAACCCTCCAAATGTAGTTGAACTGCAGTGCCCAGAATTCCTCCCCAGGTGCATCCACACTGACGAAATGGTCCAGTTTGAGACTGCTCAGTGCTGGGGAATCCTGGGAATTGTAGTCTATTGTGGCCTCAGAGCCATCACTGACAGAGAAGTCTCAATGTCTCCGAAACACTAGCATTCCCAGGATTATTATTCCTGCAGTGTGTGAGAGAGATATAAAAGCTAGGGACTGGATTCATTTGGAGGACCTCTGTGTCCAAAACACACTGCTTGGACTGCCAGGGCTCAGTGCTATGGAATCCTGGGAATTGTAGTTTATTGTGGCACCAGAGCTCTCTGACAGAAAAGGCCAAATGCCTCACAGACACCAGAATTCCAGAGCATTGGCAGTTAAAGGGGTCTCAAAGTGCAGAGGGGGGGGGAGAGAAAAGCCAGGGAGAGTGAATGAGAAGCTCATCTTGGCTGTGACTACTCTGAGAGGAGGAGGAGGAGGAGGAGGAGGAGGAGGGAGGGAGCCAGGACCATCAGCCTCCTCTCTTCCACCGAAGACTGCTGGCAAGAGGCTCTGCCCCCAGGCAACGCCTCCTCTGTAGACCATTCAGCTTCCTTTTGTCAAAAGAGCTCTGGTGCCACAAGAAACTACAATTCCCAGAATCCCATAGCACTGAGCCATGGATGTTTGGGGGGGGGTCAAACTATTTCTGCAGCCTTTTGCTACCCCAAAGCCTTCTATTATTTACCAGCAACTTGCAAGGCAAAATCTCTTCCTTCACCAAGCCATTGAAAACCAACCCAAGTGGAGGGGGGCTGATTGCTTCTTTCCCATTGGTCAGCTTCGGGAGAAATTTGCATATTACAAGTAAAGGTGTTTAGGGCCTCAAAAATGATCCTGTGATAAAGAATTACAACAATACTGAGTGGTAGACATTTAAAAGATGAGGCATTTAGACCCCCAGTGAAACATGAACGATTGATGGCCTTTTTTTCTTTTCTCACTGTAACCTGGAAAGTAAGGCCTCTTGCAGGGTATATATACCAAGTGGGCTGGCAATAGCTCTGAGTGGCAGATGTCTAGAAGACCTGCTCTCTAGGCTAAGCCAGGCAGGGAGGCGGGGAGGGTGGCACACAGCCATGGGGAGGGGTGGAGCTGCCTCCAGGGCCTTGCTGGGGGGGAGGTCCTGGGGGAGGGGCTAAACTGGGGCAGGACTGTGTGGCCCCGCCCCAAACTGGGAAAGTCCCGTCCCCAGGCGGGATATGGCAACCCTATACCTGAGGCCTTAATATCATTCTATACAGCATCTGAAGAAGTGGGTGTATTGCAGGAAATATTGGTATTTATATCACAGCTATAATGATTGCAGCCTGCCCCAGTGCAATATGAGCTTCTAGTATAAAACAGGACAGAAGTATGCAGGATGCTCTGGTAAGGTTAAAAAAACAAAACTTACTTGTATCATTGCAGGAAATCCATCAGATATAGGAAAGAAGATAGACAAAAGAAAATCAGCTACACTTTGGTAGAAGAGTCCCTAATGCTGACTCTCACAAGTGCATGTATGAGCCATCCTGAAGCTGAGAAGCCTCATGGATGATTCCTTCTCAAACAAAGGAGTGCAAAATGCTAACTTTTTGAGGGGGAGGAATGCCTTCTATAAGCAGAAAGCAGAAAAGGCTTGAGTTATATAGATGAAGGAATACAGAGGTGAAAATAAAACATGCACCTCAAAGTTTCCTCTCTTCCCCTAATTATTAAAGTAACAAGTGTTGATGCCTTTTCACTTCCAACATTTATATTCATGAAATCTCATGCTAAAGTAAAAAAAGATGCTGTCACATTTCTTTTTTTTTTCTCTCTCTCCCTCTTCCTTCCTCCTTTTAAATCCCTTCCTCACATTATCCACTCCTTCACTTCCATTCTGGATGCCTATGAAGACTGGGTGTTGTTGCTCTTGAGTCCTGTTCATGGGCTTCTTCTAAGCAATTGCTTGGCCACTGTGGAATCAAAACACCCGATTAGCCTGCCTTGATCCAAAAGGGTTTTTTGTATGTTCTTAATGCAGTTCTTATTTCACACAGCCTTATGAAGCCATCCCTTATATTGAGTCCTGCTGGCTGTCCCTCTGCTTCCAAAACAGCTACCATTCACAGAGATTTAAAAATTACTTTTTTGAATGGCAACACTAATCCGGCTAGGCCACAGCAGCTTCCAGAACTTCCCTCCTCCAGCCAGCAGTGAAAGCGCTGTCCATTCCTTCTCCCTCAGAGAACAAGGAACCTGAGCTGCAGACTCCCAGTTTTTTCCAGCTTTGACCAGACGCACCTCAATTCTGTGTGAAATCGCAACAGTCTCCTCAAATACAGAGCCCTTAGAAGAGAGGTGGGCAAAATGCGGCTCTGGGAGTGCACATGACCCACCAAAGATGTCTTTACAGCCCTTGACCCTCCAAATTACCACACCCCTACCCCTTTTCTGCAAAAGATTGGGAATTTGCTTTTTAAATAGGTCACAGCCGCTCCCTGCCCCCAGTACTATTTAACATTCAAAATCTTGTTTTTTTCACAACCAGAAATGGACTTCTGGTCATATCCAGGAAATGGGGGGCATTTGGGGAAGTGGCTCTTGAAGTCCCCATAAAGTCCCAGTGCATAAAACTGGCACCCAGAATCATCATAGCTGCCCACCGCTGTCTTAGAGGCACACAAGAAAAATTGGGGCAAGAGATTAATTTCTTCTGTAATCATTTTGTGTTATCCAAACATTGCTTAGTTTATCTGGCAACCCAACCCAATCCTGCCACACTTCGTATCCAATTATAGTAAACCCAGAACAATGTTTATTAAGGAAAGAAGAACAGTTGGATACTGGAGCAGGGAGGGGGCAGGCTTGCAGGGAATAAAGAGGCACAGTGAAACAAAAGACAGAAATGTTCCATGTTTTTGTATAAAAACTTGTACTTCTGTTCTAAGGATGCAGGAGGGGTGAGGTGTCTGGATTTTGTTTTGTTCTGTTTTTTGCCAATAAGGCTCATTCCTGCATTCCAAATCCCTTCCTACAGTGCCTTGTTTTTAATACTCATAATCTCATAACATATACAAAGTCTTGCCATTAGCCTTTCACTTCACTTATTCATTCGCATCTCACTCTTTCTTCAAAGATTTTATCCACACAACAGTTTGAGTTACGTTGAGAGGGAACGACTGGCCCAAGGTCACCCAGAGTCCTATACAATTAAGTGGGGACTTAAACCCAGGTTTCCTTGGTCCTGACAAAGCATCCCTGACAGATGGCCATCCAGCCTCTGTTTAAAGACCTCCAAGGAAGGAGATCACCCTCCGAGGGAGTGCATTCCATTGTCGAACAGCCCTTACTGTCAGGAAGTTCCTCCTAATGTTCAGGTGGAATCTCTTTTCCTGTAGCTTGCATCCATTGTTCCGGGTCCTGTTCTCTGGAGCAGCAGAAAACAAGCTTGCTCCCTCCTCAATATGACATCCTTTCAAATATTTAAACAGGGCTATCATATCACCTCTTAACCTTCTTTTCTCCAGGCTAAACATCCCCAGCTCCCTAAGTCGTTCCTCATAGGGCATGGTTTCCAGACCCTTCATTTTTGTCGCCCTCCTTTGGACACGCTCCAGTTTCTCAATGTCCTTTCTGAATTGTGGTGCCCAGAACTGGACACAATATTCTAGGTGGGGCCTGACCAAAGCAGAATACAGTGGCACTATTACTTCTCTTGATCTAGACACTATACTTCTATTGATGCAGCCTAAAATCGCATTGGCCTTGTTAGCTGCCGCATCACACTGTTCACTCATGTTCAACTTGTGGTCTACTTGGACTCCTAGATCCCTTTCACACGTAGTTTCAATCAGCCAGGTGTCACCCATCCTATATCTGTGCATTTTATTTTTCCGCCCTAAGTGCAATACCTTACATTTCTCCGCGTTGAATTTCATTTTGTTAGCTTTGGCCCAGCTTTCTAGTTTATTCAGGTCATTTTGAATCTTGATCCTGTCCTCTGGGGTATTAGCTATTCCCCCTAATTTGGTGTCATCTGAAAATTTGATAAGTATGCTCCCAATTCTGTCATCCAGGTCATTGATAAAGATGTTGAATAGCACTGGGCCCAGGACAGAGCCCTGTGGGACCCCACTGGTCACTTTTCTCCAGGATGAAAAGGAGCCATTGTTGAGCACCCTTTGGGTTCGGCCGGTCAACCAATTACAGATCCATTTAACAGTTCCTTTGTCTAGCCCACATTTTACAAGCTTGTTTGCAAGAATGTCATGGGAAACCTTGTCAAAGGCCTTAGTGAAATCAAGATATACTATATCCACAGCATTCCCTTCATCTACCAAGCTGGTAATTTTATCAAAGAAAGAGATTAGGTTTGTCTGGCATGACTTGTTTATCTAAAATCCATGTTGACTTTTTGTGATTATGGCATTGCCTTCTAGATGTTCACAGACTCTCTGTTTAATGATCTGCTCCAGAATCTTTCCTGGTATTGATGTCAGACTAACTGGACGATAATTGTTGGGATCCTCTTTTTTCCCCTTTTTGAAGATGGGGACAACGTTTGCCCTCCGCCAGTCTGCTGGGATCTCTCCTGTTTTCCAGGAGTTTTCAAAAATTATTAGGAAGGAAGTAAGGAAGAGGGAAAGTGAGTACAAGGCAGGAATTTCAAGGCCATATGAAAACAAGGAATTGGGACCAGGATGAGGAGAAGAATCACAAACTATGGTCCAGTACACACTGCCAACAAGCAGCACCGGCGTCTCTAACCCTAGTATGCAGTGGCGCCGTAACAATGGCGGCATCCTGTCCATATGGGCACTGCCATTGTGACGTAAGTGCTGCATGGAGTCCGCACAGCACCGCATGGTGTTTATGTTGCAAGTGCACTGCTCACAACATCATTGCGGCACCCCAAAATGAAATACTGGGTTCTTTTTCCTCCGCAGTGACGGCGTGCCATTTGGGGGCTGCACCATCCCTATGGTGGAGAATAGGCTTCCGGCAGGCTGCCCTTTTGGGGTGGTCTGTCCCGGGCCTGAGTCTTACAAATATCATGCTTATAAGTTCCAGATTAGAAATCTGGCTGGCTCCATCATAGTTAAGTAAAAGTGTTTCTGTATGCTAGCTCCTTGAAGACATTTCTTCCAATCTGGTGTCCTCCACATGTTTTGATCCCCATCAGCCCCAGCCAGCGTTGTCCATGGCCAATTGTAGCACATATTGAGGCCACTGGGTTATGGGATAAGGGCTGTTATAGACTGGATCCAAGTCTGCCCATGCAAGCCAGGAAGTGATGCAGTTGGATTGTCAGATGAAATAAGGAACAGGACTCCTGACCCTTTTATAATAACATAGAAGGAAATTTCAGCAGATGCCGCTTAGCTTAGCTTAAAAACAACACCTGCTGAAATTCCCTCTTCTGCTCAACCACTAAAGGGATTGGAGCCCAGTCTCTTATTCCATTTTGGTAACTCCAATTGGGAGGCACAAGCCACCTTCTCAGGGAAGTTCCCACTTCTTGGGCTGTGCTGTGCTGGAGCGCCTCTTTCGCCTAGGGTCCTATTTTGTAGCCCATTTAGTCTCATTTGTAAATCCCATTCTATTACCCTCGGGGTGGGAGTTTGTGAATAGCCCCATTTTCTTTCCAGGAAACTAGCTGCCAGATGAGCCCAAGAAATGTTGCAATAATAAGGGAAGCGTTCAATAAAACGGAGCCAGGTGAATTCGCATAGGTAACAGATGGACTAATTAGAGAGCAAGTCCTTTGCAGTTTACGCAGCCAGCCACAGACAGCCAGTCGGCCAAGAGGAACGGGCCTGACTTTGCAAAGCACAGCTGAGACTGGAGGAAGAGTAAGCAAACAGCATTTCCCCCAGTCAAAAAGGCAGCAGGCCGCCCAAGAACCTCGGCACCTCGTGAGCTATGTGCGGTGCAACCAGCCATAAGCACAAGAGAGCAGGGATTCCCTGACGGGGGAGAACATTTGTCTACAATCAACATGAACATGAGTAAAGCCCCAAGGAGCCTCCCTCCAGGGTCTCCAGCTCCACAAATTCTTGCATTTCATCACTATTCTCACCCTGCCAGAGACTTCTTGAAAACTAACCATGATATTCACCATAAAACCCCATAAACAGCTCCGCTTCCCTTTCAGAAGCTGATTTTTACCCACCTGCAAAGCCATGAAGGTGTGAAATGAAGAGGAAGGGAGGAAATTTCATTTCTGAAAAGTGAATCATTTGAAATTATTACAGTTATGATTCTTTTATTTTTAGAGCACTACCGATGCAGTGGCTTAGTGGTTAAGACATCAGTTCTGATGATTAGAAGATGGAAAGGTTGGCAGTTTGAGGTCCAGGTGCTGTATGATGGAGTGAGCTCCTGTCACTAGTCCCAGCTTCTGCCATCCTAGCAGTTCGAAAACATGCAAATGCAAGTAAGTAGATAGGAATCACTGGCTCTTTCGCTTAGAAACAGAGATGAACACCACCCTCTACATTTGGTTACAACTAGACATTCATGTCAAGGGACTACCTTTATGTTTTACCTTTACCAATGTACAAGACACTGCTCAAAAGTGAAGCAATAAAAAGTCACCCTGCCAAAAGTGTGTGATGAATTTAAAAATACCTCAAGCTCCTTTGACTGGACACCTGCCTATTCCCTGTTTTATGTAGAAGTCATACACAGCACATGCACTCTTCAAATCCTGGAATCTTACAAACTAGGGAAAGATCAAAGGCCTACCTTAGATGAGATGGAAAAGGGATGACTGCCTAACCTAACCAAAAGACTTCTGTCTGTATATGTGTGTTGATCTCTCTGTGTGTAAAAGAGACTGGTTAAAGGATTACATGGATATAAAGTACTTATAAGTAAATATATTGTATTTTTATTACCCTTTAACGCCACAGTCATATGCATATTTTAGGTTAGGTAGGTATGTGATTTCAAACAGGCAAAGGCTCTTTGAATGAGGAATTACTGCTCCTGGCATGGTATGTGCACTGAATATGGCCCCAAAACAAGGCAGAGATACCTTCCAGATGACACTCAACTGCAACACCCAGCATTCCCCATCATTGACTTTACTGACTAGAGCTGGAAGCCGCAGTTCAATAATATCTGGAGGGCTGCATGCTTTCCACTCCTATCTCTGATAAACAAGTTTTATTTGTGGTTTTAAAACCTGCTGAATATGTTTGACAAGACTTTTATCTAATACAAAAGAAAACGGTGGCATTTTTCAAATTACATTGCAACTCTCTTAAAAGCAGTTGCCAAAGAATCTTTAACAGCATATAAAAAAATATCAGGACTTTTATAGGATGGAGCCACAGCAATTAAAGCAGTGTTCATAAAGTTGCATACTAAGCAACATCTGCTGAAATTCCCTCTTCTACACAACTATTAAAAGGACAGGAGCCCTGTACTTTAATTTACCTGGCAACCTTAACCAGACCCCATCTGGTGGCTAAGCAGTGTGCAGACTGGTTAGTCCTTGGATGGGGAGCCACCAAGGAATACTGTAGGCTATATTTCAGAGGAGAGCAATGGCAAACGACCTCCAAATACTCATTGCCTAAAAAAAATCCCAATGATGAGGTTAATATAAGTGGATGTGGCAATGTGAAGGCACCCAGGGCATGGGGGGGGGGGAATGGAATGGAATAAGAAACTACTCCCAAGAAGTTTTTATTTTCCTGTCAGCTCTCATTGATATAAACCCACTTCTTCAGGTTCAGTACAGTGATTATTTATTTATTTAAGGGATTTATATCTCGACTTTCTCCTAAAATGGGATTCAAAGTGGCTTTGTACTCTGTATTGTAAATGCTCACTTTGTACTGTATCTGAAGAAGTGGGCTTATATCCACAAAAGCTCATGCGCAAATAAAAACCAGTTAAAGGTGCTGTCACATTTCTTTCCCCCTTATTTTCCCTCCCTCTTCCTTCCACTTTCCTATGCTGTAAGAGACTAACACAACTATTTCTTTGAATACTCTCAACAAGTCTTGAATAGGACTGGGCTTTTCATATATAAGGACGTTTACCATCCAGCATAGAGAGTGGATGTAATTTTTGGACCAAGACATATGTTTTGAGTAAAGCTCCCCTCACCAGATTGGGAGACTATAGGACTGGAAGAGTATAGGATTTGGTGATCATTGTTGTTGTTTGTTGCCTCCAAGTCATTTTTGACTTATGCAACCTTAAGGTTTTCTTGGCAAGATTTGTCAAGAGGGGGTTTGCCATTGCCATTCTTTGAGTCTGAGAGAGTGTGACTTGCTTCAAGGTCACCCAGTGAGTTTTTATGTTCAAGTGATGAATTGAACCCTGATCTCCAGAGTCATAGCACAACTCTCAGACTGGTCTAGTTCTCATTTTATAAGTAGGGTCCTCAGAAACTAAAATTCACCCTGGACCGTTCAGGCAGAACTGGAGTTTGAATTTGCTCATCCACTTTCACATCTGGTTCTATACCCCAGGTATAAAGCCCCCCTCCCTCTTTAGAGCAAAGTTTCTCTAGTCTCTATTCCTCTTCTGAATTATAACTGATTATGGCCTCTAGTTGCCTCTGCATGGAGCCTAGGAAACAGTGTTTTGTATCTCAGTAAAGCAAATCTCAATGTCTTACTCTCAATACTTAATTGATTGCCCACTGGGGAAAAGATGCATGAATTTTGACAGATAGAAGAAAAGTGTTTTAGGTTAGAGAGGTTAAAGTGATGAGTGGGTGGATGGGTGGAAACCAATCTTGAGAATGTGGTACTGTTTATCAGAAAGAACAGAGAAATTAAAATGGAGATGGCCTTCTTAGCAGTAAATCCCATGCTTCCAGGACTTTCGAAAATGGTAGCATCCTTCTAAGGTTTTAAATTTTCAGTACACATGTTCCACAATCTGGAATCACATGGGATATCTATTTTTGGTTCATTCATCACTGATCTTCTCTCTTGACCAGTTTCTAAATTCAAGTTCTGCCTCTCACACATCCTCCCTCTGAAATCCTTGATTGTTTCTTTCCCCACACAAAATTAATGCACTAATTTTGACGCACAGTTTGGAAAGTTCAAGCATGGACTATTTCAAGACTGTTGTCAGTAAGACAGCTGGAATTGTGCCCCCTCATTCCCATTCATGCTCTTCTAGTGGAGGAAAATTCTTTAATTTGAGAAACAAGGAAATATACCCATGGTACTTCCTCCACAGTGCATCCCAAGACACATTTATAGAACTTTGATACCACTTTTAACCAATATGGTTTCATTCTATGGAATCCTGGGATTTATAGTTTAGATTGATATTTAAGATTCTCTGGCAGAGAGCTACAAAGCCTCACCAAACTACAAATCTGAGGATTCTGTAGGATGCCGAAATGGCAGTAAAAGTGGAGTAGCTGTGCTATAACTGTATATCATAAAAGAGACTTTAGGCACCTCTACTGTGACTCCCCTTGCTTACCTTTCCCCCCTAAGCTTAAAAGCCCCAAATAGTGTGATGGGGAGATGGGTACTTTAGCATCTCTGATCAGCTTGATGGCCCTTTTCTGCACCATTTCCAGAACTACAGTATCCAGCATGATGACCAGTACTGGACATAATATTCTGATTGGAGCTGCACTGAAGTTTTTACAAAGGCCAGGAATGCTTGGTATCAACTTCAGTTGAAATGCCAATTGTGACCATATCTGGACCAAAAGGACCTTGAAGCAGTGGCACACGCACTGGTAATCTCCCATTTAGATTTCTTTAATGTGCTCTACATGGGGCTACCCTTATACCAAGTTAGGAAGCTTCAATTGGTTCAAAATGCAGCAGCCAGAGTGGTCACCAGTATATTGAGGTTTGACCATATAACACCTGTGTTAAAATCTCTTCACTGGCTGCCGATTAGCTTCCGGTCACAGTACAAGGTGTTGGTCATTACCTTTAAAGCCCTACATGGCTTGGGCCTGAGTTATTTGAGAGAATGCCTCTCCCTACACAATCCACCCCATACTCTCAGAACATCAGGGAAGAACCTATTAGAATATAAAAAAGTTAGCTTAACAACTTCCCATAGAGCTCTTATTGCCACTGCTCCAACATTGTGGAACAACCTACCTGAAGAGATCCGTCTGATTAGTACCTTGGATGCTTTCAAGAAGGCACTTATAATGGATCTCTTCCAGTGGGCTTCCCCACCTGACTTTGTATAAGAGCTTTATTAAAATGAAATGCTCCACTTCCTAGATTATGATTAGTATGCTGCTATGATTCCTATGTAATTTTACTTACAATATTAGTATTTTATTGATTGTAAATTGTAATTGTATTTGTATGTGCATCTATATTCATTTTATCGAATGTTATCCCACCTTGATCCGCAGGGAGAGATGGGAAATATAAATAAACTATTTATTATTATTATTATTATTATTATTATTATTTTGTTTTCAATATCTTTTTCATATGATCATTAGCATGGAATCTTCATTTTTTCATTACAGCAACTGGATTCTGGATTCTGGATGGACACTTTGTGGCATTCGTCACAACCTCAACATCTCCTACCTTGCCAGCTATTGCTAGCTCAGACTCCATCATTTCATATATTAAAGTTAGGATTTGGAATATCAGGCCTTTGCTTCCCCCAGTCTCATCTCATTCCAAGTTATTGCTTTTTTTTCTTGATTCACTTTTATTCAGTGCTTGACTCATAATCTTGTCTGCCTAAAGAACACTGAAGCAAGTGAGCTACATGTAGTTCTGGACAGAATGAAGAATAGAATTAGCTGCTTTGAATCTGGACACTAATGCATAGAGGGCACTGTCCAAAATAACACAAAAACTGTGACTGTGAATGAATTAGACATTTGGTTGGGGGCCTGCAAATCCTACCAGACAAAGCAGGCTTGTTCCCATTGTCTTGTCATGCTTTGCTTTGGCCATTCCACCAGGCATCTGTTCTTCCTGCCAATGAGCAAGGGACATTCCTCCTGCCAATGAGCAAGTCCTCTGGGACTTGTAGCTCTTCATATGATAGACTCCATCAAATAGAGCAAAACAAATATTTCTCAGTCTCACACAATCCTAGTTCATCTACACCCTCTGTTCTAGAAAGTGAGCTAGACTGGGAAAGAATGTTGCTTGCAGTTGCTTTAATACTGCATCTGATTGGCCCCGGCAAAACTGTCAAGATCTGGACACTTGATACAGAGACACAAATAAATGTGTGTATGTGTCTTCAAGCTTCCTGTTGTCTGGTGGTGACCCCATGAATTCAATAGAGTTTTCTTAGGCAAAGACTACTTAGAGGTGGTTTTGCCAATTGCTTCCTCTGAAATATAGCCTACAGCACCTGATATTCTTTGGCAGTCTCCCATCTAAGTATTAACCATGACTGACCCTGCTTAGCTTCCAAGATCAGACGGGATCCAGTAGCTTTAGGGTATTTAGGCCCTCTACATTTCTGTAAATACACCCAGGCACTGGAAATCAGGGTTTGATTCCCAGCCTGGCTATGAACCCTGCTGGGTGAACTTGGGTAAGCTGCATACTCTCAGCCTCAGGGGAAGGGAATGGCAAACCTCCTTTGAACAAATCTTACCAAGAAAATGACATGATAGGTTTGCCTTAGCATCACCAGAAGTCAGAAACAACTTGATGGCACACAACACACACACACACACAAAATCTATAGCAGTGATGATGATAATGTTGCCTTGTGCAACATTATAATGACATGCAACCTCAAACCCTCCAAAATATTCCCAGCCTTCAGGCTCCTTCAAATTGCCTTTTACTGGGATTTTCCCCCTACAGTTCAACAAAATAAAGTAAACATAGCTTCAAAACTGTGTAGACAGCACACTTCCACACACCTAATCTCTCAAAGTCCCAGAGACAGTTCCATATTCTCCTGGCACAGAGAATAAGAGATGCCTGTGCATGGAAAGAGACAGATGGAGAGTGCAGAGCTGATGTCAAAGACATAAGCATCCCCGAGCAGGAAGACATGGGGAAAGTGCCCTCATGGGGAGATTTAATGGGGCAGGGGTGGCATGGTGGTGGTGTAGTAGTGGAGGAGGTGGCTGTGAAATGGAAGCATGGGACCTGGAGGGAGGGAGGAACAAGAGAGCTAGAAAGCAGCTGCTTTAGCTTGGTGGCCCCATGAGGCAGGGCCATTTCGCTGCACCTGTGCCCCGGTGCCTTTCACCCCAGCAGGTGCAGGATTAGCTTTGACAGGGACATGCTTCCTGGCTTGTTCACTTTGGCAGCCCCAAGACAGGCAGCCCCATGGGGACAAAGAGTCCAGTTGTTTCTATCTGGCTGGAATGTCTCTTTGTGAAGGACACCCAGCCTTGACTTGGAGCCCATGTGTCACAGCAAATTCCCCTCTTCCACAATGTCCACTTTCCAGTCGCCAGCCTCCTTCTCTACTAAATGACAAGTGAAGTCTCCTGGAATAAGGGTGAAGGAATACACACACACACACACACACACACACGGAATATTCTCAGCATTGGCTTTCCTTTCCCGTTGCTGCTGCTGCCACCACCACTTTCATGCTCTGTTCCCCCACCCTCAGAGCCACGAAGAGGCAGTGGTTGAAAGTGCTGGTTAATCTGGGGCTCTTAATGGATATATAAAAGCAGGATCAATGTTCCCCTTCTAACCTAATCAGTCAAAGCATCCTTCAAAGCCTGACTTTGCTGGCAATTCTGGCCTCTGCTAGCCATGAGGTATCCTGTGAGCTTCCCAGCTCAGCTTTATCAGGGCGCTCTCCAAGGCTCTGTGTCTCTTTTGATCCAGGCAGAAGGGCTCTTGCCCTTTACTCTTGTGTGTGTCCTTTGAAGGGGGGGAGGCTTCATCTCTAGCCTGCTCTCAGGTTCCCTTTGGGCAAAAAAGGAAAGTAGGGCCCTGAGTTAACCTTGTTCAAGGTGCAACTGTGTATTGACTTTCCCAGCTTTGCAAATCAGGACAATTAGCATGTACACACTCTACACAGTTTGAGCATAAGGATTCTGCTTTAACTGCCAAGGCTTCATCCTATGGAATCCCAGGTTTTGTAGTTTTGTGATGTATTTAGAAATCACTGTCAGAGAACTCTGGTGACTCATCAATTTACAAATCCCAGAATTCTGTAGGATGAAGCCATGGCAATTAAGTTGGGTCAAACTGTTATAATTCTGCAGTGTGGCTACACATATCTTTAGCAATGAATCGAGCAGCTCCTTGAAGGCTGACAGCTTTATTAGACATAAGCCTTCATGGACTGGAGCCAGTGGGTTGCAGTCCATGAAAGCTTGTCTAGTAAAACTTGCTAGTCTTTAAAATGCTACTAGAGTCTTTGTTCCAACTGTTGCTGCGACAGACCAACATATCTATTTCAGGGGAAATAAAAGCCTGAATCCTGTTGTTAGTTCCAACTAGAATAGAACCATAGTTTATTCCAGAAAAGTTTCTTCCTGATGTTTGGAACATGGCCACATAGCCCAAAAATCCACAAAAACTATGGATGTCAGCCATGAAAGCCTTCGACTTTACATTAGAGTAGAACCATTAGATCAAAGGGATGCACCTCCATGTTAACTCACCATCAGCAATTAATTTAATAGGGCCTTGTCTACACTTCAGAAATAAAGCAGTTTGACACTCTTTTAACTGCCATTGCTCCGTGCTATGGAATTCTGAGATTTGTAGTTTTGTGAGATATTTAGCCACCTTTGTCAGAGAGCCAACAAACTACAATTCCCAGAAGTCTGCAGCACTGAACCATGGCAGTTAAAGTGGTGTCAAAGTTGCATTATTTATGCAGTGCAGTTGATGCCTGAGTCAACTTTAGTTCAGACAAAAAGATGCTAGGAAATAATTTTTTAAACATTTTAAGTTATATACATCATACATAAACCCACATTTTTTAAAAAGAAATACTATTCTCACTAGGAAGAACGTGCAAGCTAGAAAAGGTTGCTGTGATTTGCTTTTGCATGAGCCAGTTACTAGGAAGAATAAGACTTTGCCCTCTACTCTCATCTTCTTCCTGCTGAGTTAACTGAGTCCAACTACTTATATGCTTTGAACTCAGTTTGCAACAAATCAAGGAGATCAAGGAGGAAGCAAAAATATAGGAGGAGAGAGAAACTGGGACATTTTAAAAGCAGTTGAAAAAGTGGGGTGAGAAGGATTAATCAGGACTGTCTCAGCCAAACTGGAACAGCTGGAGGCTTGCCTTTCCCTTGGCTCTAGAAAAGGTTGCGAAATTGCCATTTTGTATTTTGTATTTTACACTTCCAAATAAGCTGGGGTGCCATCAGGGCAGGACTTTGGTATAGAGGTCCAGAAACAGCCTCAGAATGAAGAAGAGCATCTCCATTCCCACAAACACAGCAGGGCTGGCTTATCACATTTGAAAGTGAGTGAAGGAATACATATTATCATCTAAATACAGGCCTGGGGGTTGGTGTGGGGGTGGGATAAGAGCATTAAGTCCAGAGTCTGAAATTACTTCTGTGTCTCAGTAAGAAAATGGTGCTGAAGGGAGGTTTGAGGACGAGGAGTGATCCCATCCCAACTCTACCGAGCCAACAACTCTACAGTCCCTTAAAATACATACTTTTGCAATCTCTTCCTCTGGTTTCAGAGACCCAACTCAATTACAGGAAAATATATAACCTTTTAATCCTGCCACTGTAGCAAACCTTCCAAACTATACCATGACTGAGCGATTTGTGCCGCAATCCCATACACATTTACCTGAGGGTAATTCTCAGTGAACTCAGTAGGACTTACTTCTGAGTAGCTATGCATAACTTAATATCGCACTGTAAAACTATGTGTTTGCATGAGTACATCAGTATATGCAAGAGGGTGCATGCAAGCATACCTAATTGGAAAGAGATACTCTCTTTGGAGATGTGCTTAACACATTTTGTTTGCACGTGTAGTCCTCTTCCACAGCTAGGTGGAGTTTGGGGGTAGCTGGCCATGTTCCCAACAAGCTGAATACACACTGATCTGAAACTAGTAAAGTTATGAACCTGCTGCCCCATTGGAGCTTATTCAGTGGGAGAAGAGGATAAAGGACTCTGTGATTTGAGCTTCATTCTGATGCTACACAGCAGATTTCTCCAACAAGTGCCCTCCTAATGTGTTATATTACAATCCCCATCATCCCTAGTTGGCATGGCTATAGCTGAGGATGATGGGGATTGAGATCCAAGACCTCTGGAAGATGCCAGGTTGGGGAGGCTTCCCTAGTGTCATTGCACAATGCACAGACATACCTACACCAGGTATTGGGACACATCAACCGGTCCTAGATGGGGTCATACTTCCCTTAAAGAACTGTGTAAGCAGTCTGGGGGTTCTCCTAGACTCTTTGCTCCTGATGACTAATCAGGTAAATGCGATGGTCAGGTGTGCTTGTTATCAGCTTTGGCTGATACGCCAGTGTACCCTGGGGGATCTGGAAATTGTGGTACATGCACTGGTAACCTCACGACTCAACCTCTGCAATGCGCTCTACATGGGGCTACCCTTGTGCTTAGTCCGGAAACTTCAGATAGTTCAGAATATGGCAGCCAGGTTGGTCACTGGAAAAACTAGGAGTAACCATAGAACACTTATCCTTAAATCACTCCACTGGCTGCCCATTGGTTTCTGGGAGCAGTACAAGGGGTTGGTTATGCAAAGAGAAGGTTAAGACAACTCTACAATTCTATGATTCTATGACCTTTAAAGCCCTATATGGCTTGGGTCGAACCTATTTACGGGATAGCCTCCTTCCATATAATCCACCCCATGCCCTCAGGTCCTCAGGAAAGAACTTGTTACAACTGGTGAAGACTAGAACAACTATGGCAACCTAGAGGACCTTCTCTGCAACCGCTCCCTAACTATGGAGTGGCCTGTTGGACGAGATCCATCACATTACAAGCTTGAATAGCCTTAAGAAGGCTGTCAAGATGGATCTCTTCTGACAGGCCTTTCCAGAATAAGTTGCAGCCACCCACTGAATTGACTGTCGTGTAGTCTATCCCATCGATTATCTCATATCCCATCCTTCCTTTTGGTTTTAGTTGACTTAATTGATTTTAGTATCAATCTTTTAATGTATTTGTGATTTAATTATTTTAAGGGAGGGGGGTAGAATTCGGGATTATTGTATATTGTTATTTTACTATGTATTGGACTGTTTTACTGTAAGCCGCCTCGGTCCTAGTTGAAGTAGGTGGGATATAAATAAAAGTTGTTGTTGTTATTCCTGGAAGCATGTGTATGTCTTAATGGATGTGTTACTGTGTTGTTGAAGTTTACAGTCTTCTTTTGAAAGTAACAGATTTTGTTTCATTTTACCTTTTTTTGTTTAAATGTAGTATTCAGGAGGGTTCCATTGATCTTCTTTGGGATGTGAAAATGTTTTTTCCTTTACGTGACTAGTGAGTACTGTACTGGGAAAATTAGGGGGCTTGGAAATACAACTCCTAGTGTCCCCAAACTATTAAGGGGATGGTTCTGGGAGTTGTCATTAAAAAAAAAAAAAAGAAGTAAGGTTTCCATGCTTTGTGATGGGCTGCAAATTTTCTTCGCCTCCAGTTTTTTCTTTTCTTTCCCAGTGCCATAGAGTTGCTGAATCACTGAAGCAAGTTACTCCTTTGGTAAATCTTGTAAAGCAGGGTAAGGACAGTAGATCTTCCTCACTGACGGAACATGCCCAGAGAAATTGGCTATGGTTATGTGATCTTTCCTAATGTCAGTGAAGCCTCTGCACCAGCTTCTCAAGCAATATGAAACACTTACATGGTGCCTATCATATGCCGCAGCACCTAAGGGTCTTGGATGGAAAATATATTTAATTTTTTTTAAAGTAAACCTCTCTGAGATTTGCATAGCTAGTCCTGCTGTTCAGATAAGCTAATATACTCTTTGATCCTATACAGCTAATTTCCATATGTTGCAAAGGCTTTAGGGAGGGGGAGAGCAAGCATAAAGCTGGCTTTAATACTTCAGTCAAATCATTTTTAGCAGTCTTGTTTTTGCAAAGGCGTAGATTAGGACAACATGTTTCCCTTTTTTGCAACTTTTGTTTTCACTCTAATTACAGACAATACACTTAATGAAGTTGCTGCAGCTATATCAGGTCGCCTTTTCTGTGTTCAGCTGAAGCCTGTTGCTTCGATGCTGCCACCTGATATACCTTAACTAAGGGCAAAATTATACAGACAGGCACTTCACAGAACAGAAGAAGAAATGGTCAAGGGCTCTGATCCTGATTCTGGACAGTCTGTGCTTTCTCTTGCAAACTAATCCCATGGAAAACTGAGGCAACATAAAGAAACTCTTTGATATTTTTTGCATCGATGGCACACACGAAATTCAAAAGAAGCCAGCAATCCTAGTAATGCTTACTGGGAAGTGCATCCAATTGAACTCAGTGGGACTTCTGAATAAGCATGTTTGCAATGGGTCTGCCAAGGCACATCAGACAGCCTGTCTCTTCTACAAAGCTCTCAAGTACTACCCTGTGAACTCAGGCAGCCTACAACTGCCCGTACTCTCAACCCCCTCTAACATTTTTTTATTGTGCGCAGCAACTCTCAGCTTCCCTATGTGCTTCAATCTACTTGAGGATTGCCATTCATTCCTTATTTCCTAGAAATTAATATGTTTAAATTATTCCTGTAGTGGTGGAAAGAGGTGGGGAAGCTTTTGCATAAAAACAATATGATGAGTCCTTAAAGGATGATACATTTTTTTGTATAATGACATGGGCTTTTTTGGACTAGAGTCCACCTCATCAGATACATCAGAGTAGTTCCACATGCAACTTCTTTTGTGCCATTGCACCCAGCAGGAGGTAGTGGTTTCCATGTCAGTGGGGCAGACAACTTGATCTGGGTTTTACTCCAAACTTTAATGCTTCAAATGTTGAATCTTGTCTCCCAATGTTTTCAGCACCTTGGATAGTCCATTTAAAATTCAGACTCAAGCTGGGAGTGAATGCACTGCTCTGGTGACATGGCAGCTGCCAGTTACTAGTGATCACAAAGCCACATTTGGGGATGTTTATGGAAAGTCCAGCACAGAACCATTACCACCCTTCTGCTTATGGGCTCCAGCATCCTCATGAAGCCAGTGGTAGAATTGCGCTGCTGAACAACTACAGTGGGCCCTTGGTATCTGCTGGGGTTTGGTTCCAGGATCCTCTCTGGATACCAAAATCCATGCATACACAAATCCCATTAAATGCAATGTAAATAAAATGGTGTCCCTTATATAAAATGGCAAAAATCAAGACTTGCTTTTTGGAATCCATGGATAAAGAATCTGTGGATACAGCTGGACAATTGTAATTCTATTCCCACTTTCCTGGCCAATGTACAAACTCCCCATAACTGGCTAAATGGGAGGCCCCTGAGCTGGGGTGCACCACTCCAGAGCAAGGCCAATGGAAGATGGACTCCCAAGGGTTATACAGTGCAGAAGCAAATGAAGAAAATCAAAGTGCATAAGTGTGAATCGTATCCCTCTTCATTAGCTATAAGAACTGCCCACATATGTTAGTCACCTAGGAAAATGCAGTCCCCCAGGTCCATTCTCAGTCTTCATATCTTTTCCCTGTTTCAGACTGCAAAGCTGATGCAAAACATGCATCAAACAAGATCACTGTTACAAATGAACCCTTTCTATATTGCTGGGCAGCTATTAATATTTGGCCATAATGCTAACAAGATGGATAATTAACCCAGCTGCTTGATAGCCGAGCCCCAATTCAGCAGAGAGATGCTGCATTATTATCTTCATCATAATGTTTTAAATATTTTTAAAATAGCCTTTTAAAAATAGAGTTGCTTATTTAATTTTACAAAAATGTTTGTAGTTCAAATGGCATTAGCTGCAATTTATTTTAACCTATGCTGTAAGCTGCTTTGGATCCCACATTGAGATAGGATAATTAATTAATTCATTAAAAACACACATACATACAAGATAAGGTTTATTAGCGGGAAAATAACTTCACAGTACCTTTTAACTGTGGCTGATAGGAGAAACATCCAGATTAGTTAGTAAATTAGTTAAGTATACTTTGTTGTTGAAATTCACAACAACAAGTTGTTGAACAATAATTTCCACCCTACCATGAAGCTGAGCCTGGAACAATCCATACAACACATTCATTTTCTTGATACCACTGAGCAACTGCACAATGGACTACTTACCCACCATGGCACTTTCTGCGATAGTGGGATTGCATGTTCCTATGAGGTAAGAGGCTATGTTGATGGCAGCAGCACTGCTGATAGGGTCTCTCATGTCAGGCAGGCTTTTGCTGAGGAGCCAGACTAAATATGTCAAAGAACTGTCCACTAGATGCCCACTAGAATTTCAATAACTTCCACCCTACCATCAACCTGAGTCTGGAACAATCCACATAACAAATTCATTTTCTTGACACCACTATGCAACTGCACAATGGATTTCTAAATGTCACACTCTATCAAAAACCCACTGATCACTACACATACTCACCCCAATTTCTACCCACCTAACAAAGTGAAGAAACAAATCAACAAGTTAAGATTAATATCCAGAACTGTTATTAGACAGACCAAAGACAGACCAAAACCACAAAATCATAGAATCACAGAGTTGGAAAAGACCACAAGAGCCATCCAGTCCACCCCTTGCCATGCAGGAACTCACAATCAAAGCATCCAAAATGAAAGAACAGCTCTAGTTGTCACCTGCAGTCCCAAGCTGAGACCACTCAAATGCATCATTAATGAGTTACAACCAGTTCTGGAAAATAACACAGCCCTTTTACAAGCTCTGAGAGGCAGGCTTTTATTGTCCTACAGACAGCCTTCAAATCTTAAACTCACTCACAACAGAATACATAATATGGATGGTAATACAGGGACAAGACCCTGCCACAAACCCAGATGCCAACTCTGTCCCCACATCTACTCTGGAAACAGTATTAGAGGAGCCAATAGCATCATGAACAACAATCAGAGCTACATTTACTAGCTTTTTCTCCAATGTGATATATGTCCTCCTGTGCCAGCAATGTCCCTCTATACTGGACGGTCTCTATGCAAGAGGATTAAAGGACACAGATCTGACATTAGAAATGTCAATACCCAAAACCCAGTTGCAGTACATTTTAACCTTCTGGACATACAGTAAGGGATTTACTGATTACAGTCTTTGAATGAGGAAAGTACAAAGGAAGTCTAGAAAGAGAAATGGCTAGAATGAATTATATTTACAAATTCCTGTTCATTAGCACAGGTATGAACAAAAACAATGGCTTCATGGCACACTACATATATTAAGAGTACTCATTACTGCATATACAGTGTGCCCACGCCATAAGCGGGCATGTCATATATGGCTTTAACCTTTCTTGGAAGGTTAAGCTATGGGAGGTATAATGGCGCATGCCACACTGCATGCGGGAGTGCTCCCCCATTAAAACAAATGGGAGTCAAGCCTCCGCTTTTTCCTTCAAAAAGGGGGGGGGGGGGGTGGAATGGACCCCCCATGTATGGGGAGGGCCCACTGTATAACAAAAGGAATCTTCTCAGTGAGAACAGAGAAACTGACTTTTGCTAACAGATGTATTGCTTTCACACATCAACACTAACTGACCAATGTAAAGATCTGAAATACCTGTATCACCTCGCCCAGCCCTTTGAAAATTTATGGACATGATTTGTATCTTTCTGGATCCTATTACTGTACATTCTATCCCATTCTCACAACCATACAAATATGCTTTATAACCTGAGGGTTTAATACCACTCAGTACTGCATATGAAGAGATGGGTTTATATCCTCAAAAACACATGCTAAAATACAGACCAGTTAGTCTTAAAGGTGCTGCCACATTCCTTTTTTTCCTTCTCCCCACTTTCCCTCCTTTTATGCTACAAGAGGGTAACATTGGCGGGAGACAGACCGCCCCTTTGGCGTGGCCAGCAGCCACTCCACTGAAGCACGTATTGGGGCCAGGGCAGCCACAGCGGCAGCCCAAAGGCCCCAATCCAGTGCTTTTCAGGACCAGGGAGGAGCGGCAAAATCCCACTTCTCCCTGGTCCTGAAAAGGGGTGTCCTTGGGGCTTCATGCCCCAGGACACCCCAGGTGCTGCCCGGGAGCCGCAACCAGGAGGGAAAGGAGCCGCTCAGCCCCTTTCCCCTGGCTTTGTTCCCACAGCCATTTGGTGGCTGTGGGAATGAGGCACTCCCCAGGAAGGAGCTCCGTTTCGGAGCTCCTTCTGGCATAGCAAATAGGGCGCCCTAAGCGCCCTGTAGTGGCGCAATGGCGTCACGTGTGCGCTGGTCCATTTGGACAAGGCACACACGTGATGCCATCGTCACGTGTTTCGTATGGATGGCGCCATACCAAGATGGCACTGTCGATACGTACTAGGGCTGGGGAGCGTGCGGTTGCTGCACGCTCCCCAACCCTAGTTTTGGCCCCAGCACGGCGCTTTCCCGCCAGCTGTACTGGGCCATTACTACTTCTTTGAGACCTATGTTACATTTTGACTGTTACTTAATAGGGAATAACTTCTATTCTTTAGTCATCTATCATCAGAGATAAATTAAGTATATTTGTCTAAGTAGCTCATGTAGACTACTGACCTCGATTGTTTCCAAGTCAGAGAGGCATTCAGTCCACTTAGGGGGTTTGAACAAATTTTAAAGAAGCTTTCCAAAATTCTGAACCTACCCCTAAAATAGATTCCACATTTCAAATATCTCCTTTGGATTAAAACACATAATGGGTTCACCACCCCATTGAAGACGAAACCATCAGCTTCCATTTATTGCCAGTAAATAGTTCTTTATAACTAGTTATTTCCGCCCTCTACTTGGGATAAGGAACAGGTTGCACACCTAAGAAACACTGCTTCCCTTTCCTCTCTTACATGTCTGGTTGTCATTCTACAAAACCTCCTCAAATTGTGCACCAAAGAAAAGAGGCATATCTATGCATAGCAAAGGGTGGGGAAGTCATGGTCCTGGTGTGTACAGGCTCAATGCCAGTACTGCAGCCATTCACTCACAAACCATAAAGTTCTGAGTTCAGTCCCATTCCAGAGGCTCAGGGTTGACTGACTTAACTTACACTTGTAAACTGCTTAGAGACTGCTTAGTGTGGTATGAAGTGGTATATAAACGAAGCTGCTATTGCTATTGCTATGGACCTCCATCTGTCATTAGGCTACAACCCCAATAATCATTCATTGGCTGGGGCTGATGGGGTTTAGAGTTGATCAACACAAATTCCTTACCAACCCTCACTTGTCTCATGCATAGGAACATAACAATGGCTCTTCTGTGTTAATGCAGCCAGGCCAGTTTCTGCCAATAGTCCACTGCAGCACAAGGACCTCTCATTTTTCCAAAGGAAACAGACTCTCCATTGGCTGGTTCATGGATAATTTATGGGTGTCTTATGAAGCTCCTGAGTACCTCACTAGATTGATGCTAAAACCCTCATCATCTTTACACTGCTGTGTAATAGTTTTGGGTAGCAATCTTGCATAGTTGAAATGCCTTTGGTTTTAATGGGATTTCAGCAACCCAACCATGTTCAGAGCTGTACCTTTATGAACTCATTTGTATTATTGGCCATCATGGGTTTCAGGGCCCTTTCAGGCTATCAGTCTTTAGCATGGAGAATAAACATGGCTCAGATGTTACCAATTTGTTGCTGAGAGGCCAGACTTCTTCCCTCAAGGCTACACTTC
Source organism: Sceloporus undulatus (assembly GCF_019175285.1). NCBI lineage: Eukaryota > Metazoa > Chordata > Lepidosauria > Squamata > Phrynosomatidae > Sceloporus > Sceloporus undulatus. Next base: position 251,474,772 of record NC_056522.1, read on the forward strand.
TGTTGTAGGGGATATTGTATTTCCCAAGCAATCAAGCCTTAATGCTTTCTCAGTGGGAATACTTGGCTCTCACCTCTCTGATAACAGTACATCCTTTGCTGCAGTGGTGGCTGCTGCTGCTGTGTGGCACAACATCTGATACAAAATGTATTGTATGTACAGCGCTGTGTAAATTTACAGCGCTTTATAAATAAAAGTTAATAATAATAATAATAATAATAGGCCTGTGTCTCTTTTCTTCTCCTGTATGATTTTTAAAGTATCTTTTGCCTGATGAAGAAGCCAGTGGGGCTTCGACAGTATTTTATGTATTATGATTGGCCAATAAAGGCATCACTCTTTTGTGCATTTGGGGTTTTGCATGGTCAACATGGCTACTTTTGAAGGGAAGCACCCATTTCAGGGGCATAGAGCAACTTCCTGTTTCCAGGATATGTGTTTGACTGCATCTACACTGACAAATTAACACAGTTTGACACCACTTTAACTGCCATGGCTCAATGCTATGGAATTTTGGAATCTTCAGTTTTGAATTATTTAGCCTTCTCTGTCCGAGCACTCTAGTATCACAACAAACTACAGCTTCTAGGATCCCATAGGATGGAGCCATGGCAGTTAAAGTGGTGTCAAGCTGCATTAATTCTGCATTGTGGACACAACCTTTCTCATGTTTGACTCTGCAGAAGCCACCAGGTGTTGCAGTGCTACCACATTTAGTGCCCTCGCCATTACATTCAGCAGTCGTTGCCAGATTTCTCACCATTACTGCAGATGATACCATATTACTTGCAGAAAATAGCAAAGAGTAGAACCACTACTGACAAAATTAAGAAATAAAGTGCAAAAGCAGGATTGTAGTTGAATATTAAGAAATACTTGTTGCCCAAATTTGTCAACCACTACAAGCAGCTCTCTTTGGTTTAGGTAGAGTATCTTGTACCTTAAAGCAAGAATAGCTGTGGGGGAAAAGTGACTGTAGACAAAACACTCATGAACTGATGTCAGAAGAGGATCCCTCTCTCCAGCAGTGGCATCACTAGGTGGGTGCAAGGAGTGCAGACTGCACCAGGTGACACCTGGTTGGGCCCTCCTCCCACTGCAGCTGGGGGTGAGTGCACCCCTCATGGCTCCACTGCCACTCTGGCTCTCTCTCCAAAAACTCCGGCCAATCGATGCCCTGGTGATCTCCTGGATTCGAGGAGGCTGTGGGAGTGGGGCAAGGCCAGGGTCTGGTGGTGGTGGCTCAGAGTTCCAAGTAGAGAAGATAGAAACCCTAGTGCTTGTGTTGCCTCTGGCCCCTGCTGCAGGGCTGAGCCCAAGAGGTTGCTGCCTGCCTGCATACACATCTCATGGCCCACAGTGTAGTGGGCCTGTAGTTCCTGAAGACAGACAAATTCTTTGGGCACAATCCATGGGGACAGAAAGCAGCTTAGACACCCCTCTTACCATTTCTCTGGTAGTAGGGTGCTGCCACCGCTCCCTCCCCAGCAACCCCCATACCAGGTGTCACCAAGCCTAGAGATGCCACTGCTCTCTAGTACACTGGGCAAAGTATAATGTCCTATGAATACATTTTCACTGACCACTTGGGAATGTTACATTTTTAATATACAACTTCCAGAATGTCCATAGCAAGTGCTGGGAGATTTTGGGTACTTTCTTCTCTTCCTCTCCATAGAACCTACACACACAGATGATGCCCCAGAGGATTTTCCAACCCTCCAGAGCAGATTCTGAGGAAACAGGGGAAACTCAAATCCCTGCTGATGGATGCCTTTTCGTGCACAGGTTAATTAAATACTGTTCCAACAGTAGCCAGTCAAGGGCCACTAAAAAGTCCATATGCATGCATCGTGTAAGAGGAGAAATCCTCCTCTGCTTTTTGTGTGTTCTGTATTCATGCCCAAGACTGGGGGAATGTGTGTGTGTGTGTGGGGGGGGGGTTTAATACTTAGACTTCTAAAATAAATTGCTTTGAGTTCTGATCAGTGGGGCTATACATAAAATTGTTAATTGAATAGTTAATAATGCTGATGATAGAGCCCCAACCAGCACAAGAATTCAGAGAACTATAGTTTTTCCCCCCAAAATAGATTTATCTTCAAGCTCTGATTCAAAGAATCTGAAAGTTCCACTCAGCTATTAATAGAGCTACCCACTATTCACTTGTTTACGCTAACGGCAGGAATCAGGTAGCCACCCAGATGCTGTTGGGCAGCAACTTCTTACCCAGCATAGCCAGTGGTGAAGGATGATGGCAATTGCAGATCTCAAGGCACACTTGAGACCCAAAAGCCTCCTACCCAATTCTAATCTTTCTAAAAGTCATTTATGTTAATGAAGTGTTCTGTAATTGTATGCAGATTTTATTGCATTTTTCTTTGTTTAGTATATTCCTTGTTTATTAGTATTCTTTATTTTTATTATATTGTAAAATTAAGTATTTCTAATACAGGAATATTGTATTGCATATGGCACTGCAATGTTTTTATAGGGCTGCGTATACTAATTAAACAAAAAGGGAAAAAAAGTAGAAACTAGTCGCCCTTGCCTCATCCAGTGGTAGTTCTGATATGACCATATAGTCATATCAGAAATTATGTTCACAGTAGAAAAAGTAAAGGTGCAGAAAAGAGAGCTGGAGCATTTTCCTTAGGAGGAAAGTGTAAAGAATTTAGGCTTTATAGTTTAGGAAAAAGTGAGTTAGCACAGAGAATGCACTTTTATTCAGTTATGGCTAAAAAATAGATGGTCTAGAAAAGGACACTGTCTGCATTGTTTTCAGCCTCTTTCCAAACAGTTCCTAATATCAACTTTGCTCCCCGCCCCCAATTTTAGAGCAGCAAAAATGGTGAAGAGATGTGCAGTATAAGACAGATCCTGCCTGCAGGCTTACAATCTAATTCAAGGAGGGACACATTAGAGACGAAAGAGAAAGAAGGCAAAAGGTAAAAAAGGGTCAGTCAGGGAAAGTCAGGGTGAAAAGTATGTGCTTTGCACTTGATAGCAGAGAAAGAAAGACAGATATCAAATGGAAAGGCTTTCCAGAGATAGCTAGCCAGAAGGAAAAGGGCAGAGAGTGTTAATTACTGATTAGGCGAATGTAGAAGATTGGCTCTAGTAGACATTGAGCTATATTTCTTGCTTGCAAACCTGGTTTTGGTTTCATGCAATGCTTTCCCAGGCTTTAAAGAGCATATTTAAAGAGAGCCAGTGTAGTGGTTGGAGTGTTACACTAGGACTCTGGGAGATCAGATTTCAAATCCCAGCTCAGCTAAGGAGACCCACCAGATGACCTTGGGCAAGTCACATTCTCACACCCTTAGAGGAAGGCAACAACAAACCTTTGAATAAACCCTGCCAAGAAACTCTGTGAATGAATAAGATTGTTAAGTCGGATCTGACTTGAAAACAAGTTTGAATTCTGCTGCTCCAGAGAACAGGACCCAGAATAATGGATTCAAACTACAGGAAAAGAGATTTCCCCTCAACATTAGGAAGAATTTCCTGGCAGTAGGAGCTGTTTGACAATGGAACATACTCCCTTAGAGTGTGGTGGAGTTTTCTTCTTTGGAGATTTTTAAACAAAGGCTGGATGCTCATCTGTCAGGGGTGCTTTGATTGTGTATTCCTGCATGGCAGGATGAGGTTAGACTGGTTCTTGGGATCTCTTCCAACTCTATAATTCTAAGTAATAGAAATACAGGTTAAAATAGTGAACAGCTCTCAGATCAGAGATAACACCAGAGGTTTATAGACCATATGTGGCACTCCTGATTCTTCATGCCTGCAGCAGAGGAAAGAACCTGGGCATGAGCACAGTACAGCCTTGTTGGAATTAAAGAGGAGAAGGTAATTTGGCAGGGACAGGTCCAATTAATTCTCTCTCATCCCACTTTTTCAGCTGCTTTTTAAAATAGGGAGAAGGTAAGTTAACAGGAAATAGGGAGGAAGAAAGGGACAAGAGGAGAAGGGTAAATGGAATGAGGGATAAGGTGAGAAGATAGATAAAAGGAAGGAAGAACTATGAAGTGTGAATAAGGGGAAAATGGAAAGATATGAGAAGGAAGAAAGAGTGGAGAAGGGGGAAAGGATATATACAATCAGTCAGTAGTACAAGATAAGAAGAGAAGAAATAAAAAAAATCATATGGAAAACAGACAACAGTAAATATTTGTTTTAGCATAAGGTTTAATAATTTTATGTGTTCAGTAACTAATTTAGCTTGGTTATTAGCAAATTTTGTCCTGGTTTCTTTTTTCTTTGCTTCTTCTTGTTATTCTCTTCTTTATTTTTAACCCCTTTTATTGCAGTTATTATATGTATTGGGGTATGTTAAATATGGTTGCTGTGTATGTTACATATGTATGTTTAATAAAAATTAAAAAATTAAAAAAATATCCCACTTACTCTGTCCTCCTCCCACTTTCTCTTTTTGTTCTCAGCTTACTTCATAGAATCATAGAATCATAGAATCGTAGAGTTGGAAGAGACCACTAGGGCCATCCAGTCCAACCCCCTGCCATGCAGGAAATCCAAATCAAAGCATCCCTGACAGATGGCCATCCAGCCTCTGTTTAAAGACCTCCAAGGAAGGAGACTCTACTTCAGTTGCTACAAAATGAGTTCAAAGTGCAAAAGTACTTTACACTCAATTGACTCAACAGATGGAGAAGAGAGAAGGTGACAGAATCTTGTCCTTCCCAGTAGACTCAGGCAAAAGCAAATTACCATGGCCTCTCCTAGCTTGAGTGTTCTTCCTCACTGATAACTCCTGCAGTCTTGACCACACTGTGATATTCCTTGGCCACATGTTTCCTGGTTTTCACATGTGAAATGTTAGATGGTATGGAGCATTAAATATCTTAAAGGCAGCAGATCCCATGTGATCTTGGAAGCTAAGTAGGGTCAGCCTGATTAGTATTTGAATGGGAGACCACCAACAAATACTAGGTGCTGTAGGCTCTGTTTCAGAGGAAGAACCTGGCAAAACCACCTCTGAGAATTCCTTGGCTAAGTAAACCTGTGTGAAATTCATAGGGTCACCATAAGTCAACAGGCAACTGATAACACGTACACATTCATGGAGAATTCAAGATAGTGAGGACTTAATGAAATCCGGAACTCTCAGCCCCTGATATCCCATCACCAACACATTTTAGCTATATTTTTGTCCCCAGTAGCCTTGTGTAAAGAAGCTCAGGGAACTAGACCAAAAACACAGCAAGGCCGGGCTCCTTTCTGCTCCCCTATCAGTGTTGCTGCAGCTTCAAGCACTTCTGTGTGGAAGGAAGAAAAATGCAAAGGCATGAGTTCTCTTCTTATCATCAGGATGAGTTCTTGGAAGCAGGGTGGTTTACAAACAAACTGTGTAAAAATATTTTCTTTTGTTGGTTTCTATTCAACCTGCAGCATGCATACTAATTTCACCAGGTACCCCCCCTGTGCCAGCATTAAGTGAAAGGGTAAGCAACTGTTCCCTCTTCATAGTGTAATTATGCATACTTCAATCACTTCCCTTCTTTTCAGTCTATTTTCTAAGTTGCCATGCTACACATTTTATCTTTCCCTAGTAGGGATGGCAAATCGATTCCTATCCCATATTTCTCTGTGCTTCCCCCTCCTCCCTGCAACAAATTGCAGAGACTGGATGACCCAAGCTATACAGAGTTTTCAGTGGATGCCCATCCATTTATATAAGGCTATTCACATTTTGAACTGTTGCTAATAATCCCAACTGTTCTGTTTCCACTATCAACGGCTGAAGCATTTTGTGCTGATGTTTTCCAAGAACTATCCACAATAATAACTCTCCATACCCTCTGGGCCTTCAGAAAATCTTGCGCCGTATGCCATTTTCAATGAAGGCTGTGCTGCCTCTTTCCTAAGGAAACATGGAGCGGGGAGGTGGATGCAAAGGGATGGCCATAAGAGGGAAAGATAATAATAACAGAAGGAAGAGAGGACTGAGCCAAAGTCAGCTTAAAAAAAAACTTTGCTCCTGCAGTACCCATTTTCTCAAAAATGGGCCTATTTGCTCATTCATTGTTCACAAGGAGGATTCCAGGGTGACATGGTAGTCAAAATGTTGCACGAGGGTGTTTGCTGTCCTTCAATCTGCTGTTTTTCAATCCTTTTCAGTCTTCTTCGTCCCCTTTCTTCATCTTTCAGTTTTGCCTGCCTCTAGGCTATTTGCCTGGGAGTTTTTGTTTTGTTTTACTCAAAATTTAGTTACTGTGCCTGCCAGTCCCGTAGCTAAGATTTCTTGTTGTATTGGTCCTTTAACTGGTCAGTTTCAGATTTTCCACTGCCACAAGTGGACCTTCAGTTTCCTACTTGTCAAACAGCTTATTAACAATGTTTGCTTGTTAATAATGTTTGAGTATTAAACTTTTACTTGTTAAAAAGAAAGGAATTCATAGTAAGGAAGTGACTGAGATATGGTGCTCATCTACTCTGGCTGCTCCTGGAGTATTATGGCTCCAGAGCTTCCCTGGATTCCTCCCCATCACGTCCACACTCCATAGGGACTCCAGATAGCTGTCTACGCATATGTCCCTGCTATACTGCCTGGTGCCACTGCTGCTGCTGGCACAAGTCACTCCCTCTGAGGTCAGAAACAAGGTGCCCAATGTTGCTCACTTAGCCAAGTGCCTCCTCAGCGGGAGCAAGGAGGGGACAGGCCTGTTCTCTGCTGCCCCAGAAGTTACAATTGGGTCTAATGGTTTGAAGTTACAGGAGGAGGGTAAATATTGGTAGAACATTAGAAGGGCCTTCTTGACAGTAAGTGCAGTTTGACAATGGAACCAATAGAGGGGTGATGGGGTGTCCTTCTTTGGAGATCTTCAGAAAGAGGCTAGGCAGCTACCTGCTGGGGATGTTTTAGCTGGAGATTCTGCACTGACTAGGGGGTTGGGCTGGATAATCCATGAGGAATCTTCCTTTGACTATGAAAAGCTAGGTGTAATACAGTATACAAATTAGAATAAATAGAAAGTATGTGGTGTGTATTAGGAGCTACCATTTAGTTCTGTTGTGATTGAAGATAACATTGGGAATTCTATAAAAAGTCTTCATAGCCTAAGGACAGAAAAACAAAATAATTGTCTTGCTGAATTTGTCCAGCTTTGTCTCCCAGAGGTGAGAGAATGTATGTTTCTCCTGGTATTGTTTGACCTCAGATCCTATTATCCCCTGACACTGCTGGCTGGGGCTGATATGCGATGGAGTCCATGGACAGACTTCCCACTTATAGTCTACTTCATCCCAGCAGCATCCAATCAACATGGCTTCAGGGGGAGCTCACAAATTGGAAATGAAGAGGTGGGATCTCCTGCTGTTCGATGCCTGGCATCTGACATCCAAGGGCAAAAACTGCCTCTGCTTATGGAAATTCCTGCTATCTATCATCACTCACTTGTTTTTGATGTTTTGAGTTAAATGTCTTTGCTGATGTAGCCAAAATGGTAATCACCATGCAGAAGAGGCAGCCTTGGTGAACTCCCCAGGTTTTCAGAAGTGTACATGTACATGTTCTCATCCCTGATCTTACAGAAATGCTAGCAAAATAGTGATAGGAACTGGGCATGCTCATTGGTCATGAAATGCTAATTGACTGTTGTTAGAGAGTCAGGGGGATGAAAAATCAAGCATAATGATGAGGAGGAATGGAAAAGAATGGGTGGATTCCTGAAGAATAGAGCTCCACACTGTAACATTTTGTTGCAGAGTCTGTTTGTGAGCACTGGCCCTACTGTTAGGCAGTGAGGAGGACATCTCAGGAAACAGATACTGAGAGGCATGGATGGGAAGATGGGCAAAGTGTAGCCAAGATCTAGTTTCATACTTGGCAAATAAAAAAGCTCCACCAGAGTACTTCACTGGAGGTCCAAAATCATCATCTTCTTTTCCAGTTGTGCAACAGCAGCCAGTATTCAGGCACACCGTGACAGTCACTGGGAAAAGGGGGGAAGGGGTTGAGCTGCTTCCTTGTGCTATCTGGCTGTCATTGTGCTGCCAAGAAAAAAGGAACAGGCTCTCTCTTAGATTTGCTGGTAGACTTGGATGGTGAGGGCTGCTCCTTTTACTCTGTCTGAGAAATAGCATCCAGAGATCACAAGGGTGCAGCTTGATTCCTATGTCCATCCCAGCTGCTGATTGACCAGAAAGATGTGCCTGGGTTTCATCCATCTTCCTTTGCAGAAGCAGTGAAAAAGCATTGAGTATTGAACACCTTCTTACACAATGCAGAGAAAGATATTTATATTGGTGTAACCACAGTGACCCTAGCTCAAGCAAGCCACAAATATTTCAGCGTACAAGTATCACTGTGCAGTCCTATGAGGTCTAAGGTAGCCTGCTACCCTCAGGGACTGCAGAGGATGCTATCCAATTGTCAGTGATGAAGAAAGCATATACTGCCAGCACAATCAGCTTCTGTAAGTGGAATTGTGGGTGCGGTGGGTTAGGAGAGAGAGGGGGGGTGCCCAGTTTTTGCTTTGCCTCAGGCTGGCAACAAAATCTCTCAGAGTAGCCCTGTTGGTTGTCATCGCTAACAGCCACTGATAGGCATATCCTCCATGGGTTTGTCTAATCCTTTCTTTAAAGCTATGTAAGCGAGTTTTCCTATCACCACACCTTGTAGCGACGGAAGACTTACATTAATTACACGTTTCGTGACGACGCGCTTCCTTTTATTCAGCCTGGAGCCAACTGTCAATCGGCTTCATTGGGTGACTGCGAGTTCTGGTATTATGAGAGAAGGAGAATGAGGGAACATATATATATATATATATATATATATATATCCCATTCTCCAGATTGTAATTTGTTTTATAAAGCCTCTCTCTCTCCCTCCCTCCTTAAAGCCACAATACTAAATGTGGCAGTTAGGCAGGATTCTCTGTAGAATTGATATAGTGGGCCTTCCTTGTTCCCAGGCAGGATTTTAGTGTGCATTTGCCCTGTCTTATTTATAGCTGCCTAAAGGGTGGATTTTTTTCTTTTTACTACTACTCCCACAATTGGGGATTCTGGAAGCTGTAGTCCAAAAGGGGTTATTTTTTGAAGCTCTGGCCTCATGCGTAAAAGTTTAAGAGAGATCCAGACATTGTCATAATCAATTTGCAGCCCTTCCAAGTGTTTCTTCAGTCTTTTTTATTAGAGAAAATCTATTAAAAGTGATAGAAGAGCTGTCCAGTGAGTGTTGGGTGCAGGAGAAGCCCTCTCTCTGGAAACCAATCCTTCTCTGCCAGAATATGTATGCACAAGATAGGTACAGCATCAGCATATGCTCCTTCTTGCACACCTTTGGAAAAACAGCTACCTGGGGTACTTAATTATTCCACATCGATTGTGCTATTAGTAAGACACTCACACAGTGCTTTCCTTTTAGCTATTTTAAGAACAAAACGTTAATTTGCATTCTAGATTGTGCACTTTTAAGAAAGACATAGAACTAAGGATCAATTCTGGCCTCCATTCTCCTTTTGATTATTTTTATGCTTCTGTGCAAGTGTTGTAGTACAGCCAGGGGGCACAAGGTTGAAGCTCCTGGCATTACTGAATAGCAGGGATGGTGACATCTTCTGCCACCTGCCGCAGGCATCTATCTTTCCTCTCAGTTGAGTCACTGTCCTCTTAGCAGCTCTGGGTGTGTGTGTGTGTGTGTGTGTGTGTGTGTGACTGACCAAGAATTTTCCAAGCAACCATATGTTGTAGTAAGATATACTTCTTAAGTGATGTATTCTGGGGTGCCTTGGTCCTGAATAGGCAAGTAATAACCATTTATTTTTCAAAAGACCTGCTCTTAGAGAAAAAGAAGATGGCTACCAGTGACTTGCTGATATGGATTGGCATGTTTCCCTCCATTTTTGGATGCTGCTTGGTGGCATGGCTATGGGGGCTTTTTCTTCTTCCTACAGCTCTTGGCACCACTTCATATCCAGTGCTCTGGAACATAGAAGATATCACAATTAAGGAGTGTAATTTAAAATTTTAAAATTTTAAAATGATCTCTGCTTCACCTGTGGGGTCACCAAGTATGGAGGTCTTCTCTGTGCAAACCCTGAGCCAACCTATTTTTATCAGGCAAATAAATAAATGTTTTTTGTTTATTAAGTATTAGCATTCTCTGAAGATGCCAGTCACAGGCCTAACATCAGGAATAAACTCTTATAGAACATGGCCACATAGTCCAAAAAACCCACAAAAAACTATTAAGTGATTGTTTATTGAAATATTTATATACAACAGAATTTATGTAGTGCTTTCCAGCCCTAAGCTGGGTCCCAGTTTATGACCCTAACATAGATCCTAAGACATATGAAAACTGAAAGCAACAAACTATCTTCATCTCTAAAAGAACAGCTTCAAAAGGGAAGCATGAATAAGCATTTAAAAACAATTAAGAACACAGTGAAATAAAGATATCTTCATTACCTGCCTAAAAACTCTTAAAGACAGAACCAGCTGTATTTTCCTTAGAAGACAGTTCCACAAACAAGGTGAAGCCACATAATAATAACAACAACAACAACAACAACAATAGTAATAAATCTCTTGTCACTGGCAAGAATAACTTCCCTGGCAGTAGATCAGGAAGAAGGGCTTCTTATATGACTGAGGCGCAGGTGAACCTCAAGGGTAGGTAACCTCTGTAAAGGAACCTGTAAAGGAACCTCATTAGACTTCAGAAGGCTTTACCCCTACACCCATATGATTTAAGATTTTTGTATCTTATTTTTAAAACTCAAAATGCCCCCTTCATCATCTTGGAGTTGTAGGAATCATTTTGTCATGGTCTAGGCTTCTCCAAGCCAAAGAAAAGCACATGCCATGGTCTAGACTTCTTTAAGCAAAACAAAAGATAGATAGGAACAAAACTAGAATCATGAAAACAACTGTATAGTGACTAGTGTGCAAGAATAAAGAGAATAATTATTAATGCAGATAAATAGAAGACGGCAACAACAAAAGGTAAGAAGGGGACACCTCTTCCACAAGATCTGGGAACTCAAAGGAAAGTTCAAACCAAGGGCCAGGATGCTCTATGGGAAGAAGAAGAACATACTACAAGATCAAGAAGAAATAAAAAGATATTGAATGCAATACACAGAACAGTTATATAAAAGAGATAGAAAAATGAATGACACATGGAATGAAGAACCATACGAAAGATGAACCACAAATTCTAAAAAGCAAGGTGGAAGCTGCACTCAGAGAAATTGGGGAAAATAAATCACCAGGAACAGATGATAGCCCAATTGAATTGCTATGATGCAACTCAGAATCAACTCTAGTGTTAACTGATATATGCCAACAAATATGGAAAACAAAATAGTGGCCAAGAGACTGGAAACAATCAATATACATATCCATCCACAAGAAAGAAGACCAAAAAGAGTGCAGCAACTATAGGATCATGAGACGGCATGACTCATTCAAAAAGACAATAATGATAGGAAAGGTAGAAGGTAGGAGAGAGAGAGAGAGGAAGACTGGATGCCAGAAGGATAGATTCAATCAGGGATGTTGTGGGACTGAATTTATAGGACCTAAGCAGAGCAGTGGAGGATAGAGGGTCCTGGAGATGTCTCATCCACTGGGTTGCCATGAGTTGGTCAACTCAAGGTCAGTTAACAACAACAAGGCTTCTCTAAGCTGTTTTGGGCTTAGAACAGATGTTTTCAAAATCAGGAAGTGAACTGGAAATAGCTTTTGGTTTGAAAAGAAAAGGCCCCCCTCCAGACATAAAACAACATGGAAGAGGGGGAGAGATCAGGGAGGCCACAAAGGACATTTCTGAATTTTTAAAAAATACAGTAAAGAAAGGAGACCTTGGGGCTATGCAGAGAGAGAGAGAGAGAATGAATGAATCCTTGGAGGCCACATGTGACCAGTGGGGCCAACCTCTGATACAGCTGGTTCTTCAGATAAATAACCAACCAGCCTCTGACAGCCAAGATCAGTTTTACAGAATTCACTCCATTACTGTAACCTATTTGGGCTGTTGTGATAATGAAAGGAAGGATATAAAAAGATAGGTTTCACCAGAGTAGTTGCCTCAGAGGAAGTGATTGGGCGGCTGAACTAGGTAGCACTGACATGTTGAAAATTGAACTAGCTATTTGCACTGAATGTTTCTTGCACATTCTTTACGGCAAATCCACATGCTTTATGCCAAATCTCTAAACAGACAAAAGGAAAAATTAAAGATGGAGTTGGGTATATTTTGTAAATATATACATAACTGCCAATATTTCACAGAGAAAACCTAGGACCCAAATGGTCAAACAAAATTAGAATATGGTCAAAATGGCAAAAATTATTAATATGGAAAAACACACCTCTAGGAGACGATACACCAGTTTGCTTTTGCCTGAGCCTACTGGGAAGGACAAAATTGTGCTCTCTCCAATCCCCTTGCTAAGTTAACTGAGCACAAACTACTTTTGTACTTGGAACTCATTTTACTGCAATTGAACCAAAGGGTGGACAAAGGGGGGAAATGGGGGAAGGAGAGAAAAAGTGGGACATTTTAAAATCAGATGTAAAAAAGGACTGCCAAATTGGAACACTTGGAGGGTATGCATCTGTGGTGAAGGAGGAGAGCTTTAGAATAATTGTTGCAATCAGGCACTTGGCAGAGCATGGAAAAGTTGCTTTTTGGGATCTATGACCTTCAGAATTTCCTGAACTAGCATGGCTGAGGGATTCTGGGAGCCATCACCCAAAACAGTAATTCCCCCCACACTCTTCATTTAGAAAGCTCTCTATTTTCAGTTCTCTCTTGATTAAAGACCAAGAAGGGCCAGAGAGGTCTAAGGAATGACTTTCAGTTTGTGGATGATAGCACAACAAATTCCACTGTGGCCCATGCTAAAAGGAGGACAAGGAAGGCTAAGTAATTGTTCAAGTGTGTATTGATGGCAGCAGGATGGGAATTAAAATAACCAAAGTCTCACCCTTTGCCCACATAGGTGCCTGAGAGAGGCATGCCCCCACAGCAAGACAAAAGTGATTCTGCTGATCAGTCAAGTATTCCCTCTTCCCCACTATCAAGGTGAGCACTAACCATGTGGTATTTTCTGGCTGAGCGTCCCAGCTTGTCTCCCTGTGTCAACACTCTTGCTACTTTGGCGACACGGCACCTGGCTCCACTCCAAGTGCAATGATACCGGATTATGAGCTAGCTGTTACAAACGAGCCAGTAATTATCATAATCTGGTAATTGAGAAAAATCTAATTATGCAAAGCTAATGGATTTAAAGCCTTGCTGAAGGTGGGGTGGTGATGAAGGGAGGGGGAGAAATGGCTCTTACTGAAGCTGAGCAATGTTATCTGGCGGCTTCTCTGATGGGGGAGCTTCATTCTGTGCCCCCCTCCATTACTAGCATCTGCTGAGGAGGAGATGGGGAGGGCTTTCCATACCAGTTTTTCAAGCAGTGGGGCTGGATGCATTTTCTTTTTTTGAGGGTCTGTGTGGCAATCAACCCACAAAGCCATACAACCAACGACCTTTCTATCCTCATTCTGCAGCTGGCTCTGCTGGTAGGCAGAATGAGCTGCCTTCTTAGGCAACCAGTTTAGGGTGTCATGAGGGGTTGTTGTTGTTGTTGCAGTTGTGTGCCTTCAGGTAGTTTCTGACTTATGGTAACACGAAGGAGACTCTATCAGAAGGTTTTTTTGGCAAGATTTCTTCAGAGGGGATTTGCCTTTGGCTTTCTCTGAGCCTGAGCAAATGTATCATGGAGGGGCAACAAATGCTCTTGGACATCTCAGCGGCATTCAATACCATAGATCATGGTATCCTTCTGGGGCGCCTGAGGGAGTTAGGTATTGGAGGCACTGTACTCCAGTGGTTCCGTTCCTTCTTCTTGGGCAGGTTCCAGATGGTGATGCTGGGGGACAGTTGCTCTCATAAGAGAGAGCTGACATCTGGCATCCCTCAAGGCACCATCCTGTCCCCCATGCTTTTCAACATTTACACAAAGCCGCTGGGTGAGGTCATCAGGAGACATGGGGCTCAGTGTTATCAGTATGCTGATGACACCCAAATCTGTCTCTCCATGTCTCCAACTGAAGCAGTGACCAAGGATGGCATTTCGTCTCTGAATGCCTGCCTTGGGTCGATAATGGGCTGGATGAGGGAAAACAAAATCAAGTTGAATCCAGAGAAAATGGAGGTACTAGTGATAGGTACCCCTGGTCCAGGGAAGGAGACCTGCCATCCAGTCCTGGATGGGGTCACACTTTCCCTGAAGGACGAGGTTCACAGTTTAGGCGTGCTTCTGGATTCGTCTTTTCTTTTTTTTTAATTTTTATTATTAAAATACATTACAAATATACACAACAATAAAAGTAAAAGAAAAAGAAAACAACCTAAACAAAATACGCAATACAAAACCAACGACATTTAACATTAAAAACAAAAACCTTCCCTTTCTTTAAACTGATTATATATAATATACCTTATTTATGACTTTCCAATAGTTCCTCCCCCCCCCATAAAATTAATTCTCCTTTATCTTTAGTTAAGTCCTCTATCTTATACATAACTTCTGACAATTAACATCATTGGAGTCATCTCTACTTAAACTATTAAACTATTATTTAACTTATTTTCATATTTTCCATAATAGTCCTTTATACTTACAATTACCAGCATTTCCATAACATCTTATTTCTTAGCATTATACATCAGTCTTATTTATCCTATGTATTCCTAGTAACTAGTAACTAATTAATTAAACTACATTTTTCTTTTCCCTCAGATAATTCATAACTGGGTTCCATTGTTTTTCTACTTGATTAATACATTCATTCTTAAGTAAATAAGTCAATTTATCTGATATCATCATATCATATATCTTATTATACCATTCCTTCATTGTAGGGTTTTCTTTACATTTCCATTTCCTAGCAAAGACCATTCTTGCCGCTATTACCAAGTAGAATAATATTTTACCATATTGACTTTCCACGTTTCCGTCTGTTCTTATTCCCAACAAGAATAATAATATGTCTTTCTTTATTTTAATACTTAATATTTTCTCTATTTCTGTATGTATTTGTTTCCAGAACCTCCTTGCTTTTTCGCAATCCCATCACATATGTCTGAAGGTTCCTACTTTTTCTTTGCAATTCCAACATCCTAATTTCTGATCCTTGTTCATCTTACATAGCTTCTCTGGTGTCAGATACCACTTATATTGCATTTCATAATAATTTTCTTTTATATCAGCACAGAGTGTATATTTAATTATATTATTCCAGTTTCTCTCCCACTCATCTAACATTATTGGCCTGCCTATATCTTGTGCCCAGGTTATCATAAAATGTTTTATTGTTTCATTTTCCATTTCCACATTTAGTAATAATTTATACAATTTGGATATTTTGTGGTCTTCATCGTACATTATTATTTTTGCTAGTTGCATCTCCTCCCTTTCAATTTGTGATATTTTAGAGTCTGATTGACATCTTGCAACCATTTGCATGTATAAAAACCAATTGCAATTAAAACTTCTTCTAATAATTCTTCCATTGTTTTCAATATTGTCCTGATTCTAATTTTAATAAGTCTTCATATGATACCCAATCAATTTTTTTCATCTTTTCTCTCCTAAAGAAGGCTTCGTTAATTGATGTCCATCTTGGAATTTTTTGTATAATATGGGGCTTGTATTTTGTCCAAATTCTAAATAGGGATTTCCTTATGGAATGATTGTTGAAATTTTGATTTACTTTAATCTTATCATATATTAGATACCCGTGCCACCCATAAACATTGTCGAATCCCTCCAGTTCTAATAATTTATGATTTTTGATCTGAATCCATTCTTTTATCCAATTGAGGCAGCATGCATTGTAATATATTTTGAAATTTCGTAGGCCTAATCCTCCTTTTTTCTTTCTATCTTGCAATATCTTCAGTACTTGGATTCGTCTTTTCAATTGTCATCTCAGGTGGAGGCGATATCCAGGAGTGCTTGGCACCAACTTTTATGGATAAGCCAGCTGCGTCCCTAACTGTCCCAGGAGGACCTTGAAAAAGTGGTACATGCGCTAGTAACTTCTCATTTAGATTTCTGTAATGCACTCTACATGGGGCTACCTTTGTACCAAACCCGGAAGCTTCAATTGATTCAAAATGCTGCGGCCAGATTGATCACTAAAACATCTAGATCAGAACATATCACACCGATATTAAAATCTTTACACTGGCTACCGATCAGCTTCCAGGCCCAATACAAAGTGTTGGTTATTACCTTTAAAGCCCTACATGGCTCAGGCCCAAGTTACTTGAAGGAATGCCTCTCCCTACACAATCTGCCCTGCACACTCAGAACATCTAGAAAGATATTACTGGAGTACCCAAAAATCAGACTGAAATCAACCTATGACAGGACGTTTACTGCTGCTGCCCCCAGACTTTGGAACAACCTGCCGGAGGAGATCCGTCGCATCAACACCCTAGATGCTTTTAAGAAAGCACTTAAGACGGATCTTTTCCAGTGGGCTTATCCATTTGATCCACCATAATGGAACCTTGGTAATACCCTATCTTCCACTAATTTTATATAAGTATGGACTGTATTAATTTTGTGAATTTGTCTTGTTCATTAATTGATGTAATTTTAGATAATTTGTGCTTGTTGTAATGCTGATTTTATGTGTTGTACTCCCGCCTCAATCCATGGGGAGAGGCGGGAAATATAAATAAAGATTTTAGTAATATTTATTATTATTATATAATTTATTCTATTTGCTTTGCTCTTTCTTTCTTTCTTTCTTTCTTTCTTTCTTTCTTTCTCTGCCAGGAATTCAGAGAGACACTTGTGAGAATCTCTGCCTTGGGTATCAAAACAATTTTATGCTTTTGAAAATAACATCATAACTTGTATGGGGGCTTAATTTGTCCTTAAACCTCAGGTAGCATAACATTTGGGTTGGCCCTGCCTCACTCTCAGGAGGTCCTAGAAACCAGAAAATTTCATCTTTCAGCATCTTCATCCATGGAGCATGAGTATGAATTAGCAGAGCTTGGAAAGTTACTTTTTGGATGACAGCATTCAAATTTCCCCGGTTTAATATTCTATAAAATGTAATCCAAAAAAGTTTATTTTATAACAGGATTGGACAAATTGTTGCCTTACAGATATCATTGGACTGCAGCTCCCAGCAACCAAAGCCAGCACAAGCAATGTGTAAAGGGATCTTGTAGGACCTTTGAGACTACATAGTTAAAGAAAGAAGTTGGTAGCATGAGCTTTCATAGACTTGACACTACTTTCTCAGATGCAGGCATCAGAGAAAGTAGGATCAAGTCTACAAAAGCTCATGCAGCCAACCTCTTTCTTTCAGTTAGTCTCAAAGTTACTACAAGATTCCTTTTCCATATTGATTTTCCAGACTGATATGGCTATGTCTTTGAATTCTACCTGCATAGCTAATGGAGAAGGATACTGAGAGTTGCAGTCCAAGAATAAGGCTGCATTTTGTCCATCCCTGCTTTATATGTTTTATGAATGAGTAGAGACAGAGGATAGGATAAAACACAGCATTTTTAAAAAAAATTGCCAGGAGAAGTGAGCAGAGCCAACAGAAGGGAACATTGGCCCAATGGGAAGAGATAGTGACTGAACCCTTGGGGTTCAGAAATATCAGCTCTTTCCAGTTCTGGTCCTCTCCCATGGGACTACATTTAAGAGGTAATCTGTACTTCCTCCTGATTTTCCTGAGTACATCTGCTTTGTAAAAAGCCTCTTTAAAGGCTTTTCCTCAAAAGCTTTTAGCTGTTCCTTCCTGTCTCTTCTAGGAGACGTTCCTTTACCCCCTGCCAGCTCCTGGTTCAAATCAATTACCTTTCACCTATCAAGTGAAAGCTTGTTTGTTCATTCAATTACGCTGTACGTCTGGTCCACTGTGAACTAAATCAAATATTCATTCAGTCTACCTTTCTTTATAACCTTTGCATCCTGAATAAGAGTTCCTTTGTTTCATGATTTCTGGGTCTCTCTAATTTGATCAGGTGAGACATGTATTTCTATTTACATTCTGCTATTGTGCTGTGTTTACCGATTATTAGACCATTCAAAGAATCTGAGTTTCCTCACACTTGCTTCCTACCCAGACCTGTGAGCTTTCTTATGATTAGGCTGAAAGCCTTTCCCTGAGACCAGGCCTTTTATTAGGCAGAGGTGATAGCTGCCTCAGGCAGAAGATGTTGGGTGTCATGAAAGGGCAGCAAAGGCTATCTATTTAATTTGCAATTACTGGATTTTTACTGCCAGGGAGGGGGAGATGTGGTGTCTCATGTCAAAAATAATTTGGCCTACACTGGGTCCTCTTTGTGCCTTGATGTAGGTGGGTGACAACTCTTCTCTCTAGTATCAGGGAGTCCTACCCTGACTTTCCACAATCACTGCATCTATAACTGTTGAATGACATTTTGGGTTAAATCCATTCTACCTTCAGATGTGATGTGACTATCCTGTTCATAATCTCCTATAAGGTTCACACACCTATTCCCCCCCACTCTTGCATTTTTAAACATTTCATGTAGAAGTTGGAACTAGTTTGTTTTCTGCTGCTCCAGAGACTAGAACATGAACCAATTGAGTCAAATTACAAGGAAAAAGATTCTACATAAAACATCAGCAAAAACCTTGCTATGTACAATAGCATAATAGATTGCCTCAGAAGGTGTTGGACTCTCCATCTTTGGAGGTCTTTTAACTAGGGTTGCCATAAGTCTGGACCTCCAAACCGGGACAAATGTAGGACAAATGTAGGACAAAATTTTCACATGTAGGGCACATTTTTTAAAAATGGAGGACATATGAAAAAAATTGATGTTTTTTTTTAAAAATGTTACTATAAATGCATGTTTCTTAGGCATGATCAAAATGGAGGGCATTTGGGCATTATTCCTAGACAGATGGCAGAAATGTACTTTCCCTTTCTGGCCACCCCCCCTCCCCCATTCCAAACAGCACATTTGGACATTGCACATGGCTTTACTTAACATGGCCTCTTGCATATTTCAGAGGCTTATTGTATAACCAAACTCTTTGGGTTTCACACTGAACATGCTATGCATTCATACTGAACATGTCAAGGTAGTTTAACAAGAAGTGGGTTTGCCCTCGGATTCAACTGTACTTCTCAGAAGTGTGTACTTGGTCAAGGGACTTTGGTTTTTTTCCACTGTGCATGAGTTTGTAAAAATCAGAGCAACTTACATTGGTCGTGCCTCAGAAGCTGGCTCATATCATCATCATCATCATCATCATCACCACTATCATCATCACTATCCTCTTCCTCCTCCTCTTCTTCCTCCTCGTCATTCCTCCCTCCTTCCTCCTTCCTTCCTCCCTCCCTCCTCCTCCTCTGCCCCCCGGGCCCAAGCAGAGGAGGAGGTGGGTGGCTGCCTTGGCGCGCTCCCCCCTGCCCGCGCGCCAAGGCAGCAGGCAGGCAGGCACCCTCCACTTCGCGCACCTCCGCGCGCCCGCTCTTGGCACTTAGCTTGGTCCCGGCAGGCGGAGGCAGAGCCAGAGGAGGAGGCAGAGGTGCCTGCCTGGCTTGGTGCACTCCCCGCCCGCCCGCGCGCCAAGGCAGCAGGCAGGCAGCCACCCACCTCCGTCTCAGCCTCCTCCTCTGCCTCCGCCTCCCAGGCCCAAGGAAGTGCCTAGTGCGGTCACGCGGAGGCGCGCGAGGCGGAGGAGGCGGTGGGTGGCTGCCTGCCTGCTGCCTTGGCGTGCGGGCGGGTGGGGAGCGCGCCAAGCCAGGCAGGCACCTCCACCTCCTTCTCTGCCTCCGTCTCGCTCGATTCTGCGCGACTGCGCTAGGCACTTCCTTGGGCCCGGGAGGCGGAGGAGGAGGCGGTGGCTGAGGGCCCGCCGGCTGCATGAGCAGCCACGTGCGGCCAGAAGAGAAAGAGGCGGAGGAGGAGGTGGGTGGCCGTGGGCAGGGCAGTCCCGCCTTTGGCGCAAAACTGGACCGAGACCAGAACCAGAGCGCCAAAAGCGGGTTTGTCCCGCCTACTGGTGGGACATGGCATCCCTACTTTTAACAGAGGTTGGATGAGCAACTTGGCAGGGAGTTTGACTAGATGGCCCTTGTGGCCTCTTCCATCTTTTAAGATTCTTTCATACTATGAAAAAAATGCCACAAATTGAACTGGGCAGGCTGCTGGGCACAAGGTACTCCAGGAGATCAAGCTCTGGTGCCCATTATGAGCAGGCTCATAAGCAGACCTTCTCATTAGTGGGTAAATACCAGTGTATGTTGTGGAACCTGGCTCTCAGTATCAAAGCTGCTGATTCTTGTGATTATCAGGGATGCTAGCATCACTTTGCCAGCCATCACCACCCTTTAGGCATCTCTGTTCCTACTAGATGTAACTGGACACTATCCCTGTTATAATGAAAAGTATTTGAATTGGTGATTTAGTTCTGAATAGACAATTAAGATCCATTATCTTAACAAAAGATGGCAATAAAATGCTAGATTAGGTTTGTTGATTGGGGTCTATACACTTGACTGACTCGCCTTGTGGGGTGTGATTATGGGGCCTAGATTTTGACATTGTCCACTACATTGCTAGTGGGTATGGGTGTGCATCAGTGGGGCCTAGGATTGCCAGATAAAACACAGGCCAGGGGTCTGTACCTTTAAAGGTTGTGTGGAACAAGGAATTTCAGGAAATGGAACTTGGTTGATGAGAAACTCCTGTGGAAACTTCCACTTTAGATAACTATTAAAGGTATAGGAACCCTGTCACTTTTCCCCCTGGTAACCTTAATGGGACCCAATTTCAACTTAACTGTGTTAATCCTGGCCTGGGTATCAGAGTCTCTCAGTCTGGGGCTTACAACTTCAAGAGTGCATTGGCCCCTCAGAGAGATGCTGGTGTAAATAAATTTTCCCTTTCCTTGTGCCCAAGGGGATTTGAACAAGCTCAACCCTCTTTCCAATTCAGACCTCTTGCTCCTGTGACAGGAACAGAGACAGAAAGAGAGAAAAAGAAGAGAGAAGTTGAAAAAGGCCAACCAGCCAAGTCCTCCATTCTTCTTACAAGGCTGGAGATGGAGCATTCCTGTCTAAGTGCTGAAGGAAATCAATGATTCCTTGGACTAATTAGCTGCCTTAGTCCCAAGAGGACAGAAATGGACTTGGCCTGTGGTTTGCTAGGGATACATTTGCTCTCCCCCATCCGGTAGCAGCCCTTCCGGGATCTGGCTGCACTAATTGCCCAGCATGAGCATGTTTACCATCTTAAATCTCCCAAGAGGGAACACAGCAGAGGCACCAGGCCAGATTTCTTTTCCCCGCCCCTGGCTGTGAACAGGATGCTGCCAGTAGCAAACACAGAGGCCAGATGGAGAGGGGCTCCTGTCCTGATCAGCAGCCCTTCCAGACTGTAAAGGCTCCACTTAATTGCAGACCTTGCACCTCAGCTGGGCCTGGACCTCTTCTCTCTCTTGTCAAGAGCTTGTCCCATTATGCCAGGGACTGCCTGGCCTGAGGACATGCCTCTTTGGTCACATCTCTCTGTCCTGCCCCCGGCAGTCCAAGATGTTGATGAGGTTCCTCATGTGCTGCACCCACTTCAGGTGGCTCCATCAGCCCCCAGCCTAGAAGAGTTTGCCCGTCGGTCGACACTCCATGGCATCAACCACATCTTCCATTGCAGGCACTACACATTCCGCAACTTCCTGTGGACTTTGGCTTTCCTTGGTTCCCTGGGCATCCTCATCCATGTCTACACTGAACGTGTGTCCTTCTATTTTCAGTACCCCCATGACACTGCAGTGGAGGAAGAGAACATCAACGGCATGAATTTCCCAGCTGTCACCCTCTGCAATATCAATCCAGTTCGCTTCTCCCAGCTCTCTGGCCATGATCTCTACTGGGCTGGAGAGTTATTGGGCTTCCTGGATAGCTCAGATAGGATCGCTGCATCAGAAAGTGCAGACCCAGAGGTTGTGGAGATACTGAGCCAGAAGCTGGAGCAGAGCAAGGGAGAAAGGAACCTCCCTTTTGATTTCAAGGAGCTCCACAGGCGGGCTGGACACCAGATGGAGCAGATGCTGGTGGAATGCAAGTTCAGTAATGAGACATGTGATGCTGGGGATTTCAAAACAGTAAGTCATCTCATATGGGCTATGCTCTATGTAAGGCTTTAAAAAGGGGCTTGTGTGATGGGCAGGGTGGCTTCCTAGACTTAGGACTTTATCACACGTGAGGAATTTCTCTTAATTTCGAATGAAAAGAAAGTGGGGCCAGAACACATTTACATGAATTTACTAGTTCAGCGAATTTATGTGAATGTGAATTGTGTTTGAACTGGCTTCCCATTGCCCGAAAATAGCATGCCATTGCCCGAATTTGTGTGTGGTAGTCTATCACACAATAACTTGGAACCCCATGATTGCGCTTGGACTGACTTCCTATTGCCCGAATTTGTGTGTGATAGTCTATCACGCAATAACATTAAACCCATTGCCATTGGATTATACTTCCAATTTCCCTTGTCTGATAATGTCCTTAGTGAATCTGTGGTAATCTGCTGATAAAGTAGGGATGGCTAATGGTAGTCTGTCCCAGGGGCAGGCTTCTGCCCCATGGAACTCTCCAATATGGACTGCCAAAATTGCCAACCCAATCTAGAAGTGGCCAGAAGACCACTTCTGGGTTTGTAAAATGGGTAATTTTTGATATTAGACCATACAAAGGAATCCTGCAACCATAAATGGGATGAATAGCCACTCTTGAAGACTTCTTGAGGAAGTAATCCACTCTTGGGGGGGGAGGGGAAAGGCAGTCAGAACAATCTGGAGTCTACACTTTTTCCATCTCAATGCAAAAGTGAACAGTTTTTAATATAACTAAGGGCCCGAACAGACAGACCAAAATAAAGCTGCTTTGGGCCATTTTGGAAGTGTGCCATTTAAATGATGCATGCATCCTAAGAGGCCTCCAGCTACAGATGTGTGTGTCATTTAAACAGCATACCTCCAAAGTGACCCGAAACAGCTTCATTTTGGCCTGTCTGTTCGGGCCCTTAAATGCTCTATTTGGGCCAAGGTCTTGCAAAAGAACCACCCTCTTTGACTTTCTTACTTGGGAGTGGTTACAGAATGGGCCATGCTTGCTGGGGCACAGGAGATATTGTCCAACAAAGTACTTTTTCCCAGCTGTGCTCTTTGATCTCTCCAGGAGCAAGCATGACTCTCAAAAGATGGGGCCAGCTATATTTAGTATTCCAGTTCTCCTGCTTGCCCATACGTGTCCATGCTTCTGTTGTGGGCAAGTTTCTCTGTAGCTGGAGGCAACCTGCCGTGTTCAGCCACCTTTTCCATGATTGCTGGCTGTTGAAAGGCCATGTCTGGTTCTTGACACTCTGAGGAAGTGTCTCTCTAGCTTGGCTCCAATACCAAAGTAATCACATATAATGCATCACTCCACACATCCCTCTCCATTTTCTGCACTGGCTATATGAACACTGCCATTTAGGTTATCAGACAGACAGGCTCCAGGCTTCTCCATCTTATCGTTGTTCCAAAGTACACTGCAGAAATAATCCAGTTTGAGACCTCTTTGACTGCTCTGGCTCAATGGCAGGGAATTCTGGGAACTGTAGTTTTGTGAGACATTTAACCTTCTGTCAGAGTGTTCTGGTGCCATGATTAACTACAATTCCTAGGGTTCCCTAGCACTGAGCCAGGACAGTTAAAGCAATCTCAAACTGGATTATCTCTGCAGTGTGTTTTGGACCATTGCCCCATATCCTATGCTTACTCTTGGAGAGAACCTGTATTAATTTTGCCCACAGTTAACAGTACATTCATTCTCTGGGTAGTAACAGAGAGAACAAGTCTGGTGCCAGTTTTGATTTGTTCTCCACAATGATGAAACTTGTTCTGGTTTGATAATGTGAACACCTTTGGATTTGGAGTTCTGCTCATTTTGATGAGTAATATGAGTTGATTGTCAGAGAGTAGACTGAGGTTGTGTCTGATCCTGAAAATCTTTACTGGAGGGAATAACTGGTTGTTTTGGCTGTGGTAAACTGGGGTCTATCCACGTTATGTACAAATTTTCAGTTTATTAGTGCAAAGGAAAATTTCTACTCAGAGCTTGGGCTCAGAGATGGGGAACCATTTCCTTAAATTTCCTAGCTGGAATGAACCAGGGCTGTGTTCCCACTGGCTCATAACGCGGATCAGGACATGAATCATGGGTGCATCGTTTCCATTTGAGTGCACATTCAATCCGCATTGCTCCGATATCGTTTCCATTGGAATTCGAATCTGAATCGATTTATCCTGAAAAATCCGAATTATTGGTTGATAAACTGCTTTTAAAAAATTAGCAGCTTTTTAGCGAGCTTTAATGTGCCTCCTGAGTCTGATTCAGGGCAAATGAATGGGAACGAAAGGGTGTCTGATTCGGGATCTTGGGGATGGGAGGAGCAGTGCTCAAGGGGCTGGCCTGGGGGTGTCACCCGCTTGTTCTCTTTCCTGCATTACCGGTGCCATTTTCTTCCTTTGCATAGGATTGGGAAGCAGGGTAAGGCGATCGTGCTGCATTGAGCTCCAAACACAGTAAACACATTACGCCGCCTGCAACCTTTCCCCTGCTCCACATTCATAGACCGACGTATGAGGAGAGCCATTGAACACCATTTTAAACTATTTTTTTTCTTTTTTTGCCTTTGCCTGAGCGCCTGAGCAGCAGATGGGCTTTGCAGTACATGCCTGTTTGATCGCCCCCCCCCCTTCTCTCTTTCCCAGAGGGAGTCTGGGGGACACCGAAGAGGCTGGACACCAAGGGATTGGGGGCAAGAGAGGCTCCTCTTCTCTCTTTCCCAGGGAACTATGGAAAGACACAGAAGAGAGGCTCCCTTCTCCCTTTTCCAGAGGGGAAAAGCACCTAAGCGACTGATTGGCTGTGACATACAAGCGCCTAAGCGCTTGATTGACCGCTGCTTTAAAAAAAGAGGTTCTGAAGCACATGGGAGCGGGGAGCAAAATAACCCGCTTCAAATTTCCACAGGAAATACCAAAGGGAACAAAAACAGGGGTGAAAAAACCTGGGTTTGCACCCGTTTTTAATGGAACATGGTCAGATTCAAGTCAGAATCTGAGTCAGAATCTCAGCGAAATAAGGCTTTTTTGGCCAGTGGGAATGGGGCCCAGGTCAAGTGTTCAAACACACCCTGGAGTTAGGTAGATCCTAAAACTTGTGGGAGGGGGCTTCAGCTCTGTGGCTTCTAAAGGATCTGTGGATGTTTCTCAGCTCACTGTAGCAGCATCGCCTTGCTGCTAAGAGGCCCTTAGTACTACCAACTTTGATACAAGTCATGAATGCTTTGAG
This sequence comes from Sceloporus undulatus, assembly GCF_019175285.1. NCBI lineage: Eukaryota > Metazoa > Chordata > Lepidosauria > Squamata > Phrynosomatidae > Sceloporus > Sceloporus undulatus. The sequence continues at coordinate 251,500,158 of NC_056522.1, forward strand.
GTCTTTCTGACACCATTATATTCTCTTCTCAACTCCTCTGTTCTCCATTCTCTTTAAAAGAACCTATCAGAGAGCAGGACATTAACTGTTGCAAGGAGATAGCAGAGGGGATTGCAGAGCCTTCTAAACTGGAGTTGAATTATAAATCCCAATAAGAATGTGCATGGAAAAGCAGGGTTTGAAGAAGTAAATTTTGTACGCTACAATGCCCTGAATCTCCCAGCCGTATCACATACCCTCCATCTGAGAAGTAGATGCATCTTAGGAAGTAGACTGAAGTCTATGAAACTCATGCTGCCAATTTCTTCCTTCATTTGTCTCAAAAGGTGTTACAAGATCTTTCTAGTACTGATTCCACAGACTAAACATGGCTATATCTTTGATTATATCCCTCCAACAGTCTCAGTTGGGTAAGAGCAGTCCATCATCCATTTTTTCAGCGCTTTTAAAATATCCCGTTTCTCTCTCCTCCTACTTGCCCCCCGTGTCCTCAGTTTACTTACTGCAAATGAGTTAAGTTCAAAAGTAGTAATACTCAGTAATACTGCAGGGTGGGAGGGGAAGAGAAGGGGCAGCAGTATCTTGCCCTTCCTAGGAGACTCAGCCGAAAGCAAACTGCTTCATCCTGCTGCCTTGTTATGTTCTTCCTCATTAATAATGTTTTCCACCTTAACCACACACCAATGTTGCTAGGCCATATGTGTTTCAATTTGATCTATGAAATACTGGAAAGTATGGTATGGCCAGGCCATGTTGGCCAAGGGATTTTGGGAGTTGTAGCCACCCACCATAATGTTCTAGGTTGGAGGAAGTTGTGTAGATGGCTTAGTAGCCAACATGGCAGGTAAAAGACAACTCAGTTTAAACAATCTATTGCTGATCTAGGCAGGATATTTTCAGAGTAAGGGAAAGCCATTCCCCCCCACCCTGTGTTAGAAACAGGTGCAGAGCCAAGAAGTTGCCCTGTGTGAATTTGTTGGTTTGCCTGTCACTCCTGCCAGCTCTTGGAAGAAACTCCATATGCACCTGTGTTTCTAACTTCATGTTGACACTAGAGCGAGGAAGACGTTCTGTTCTTTTGATAAATGGCCGCTTTGCCTGCTGCTAGCGTGACTTCCCCCTTCCCACTGGATGAGGCTCCCACCTCCTGCCAAATAAAGGGAATAGTGCCTGCAGGGGGAGGGGAGAAAAACTTGATCTGGCCCGCAGGCAGCCTGTACGTGATTCAGAACAGCCATTCCATTATCTCTGCTTGCAAAGCTACAAATGCTATTAACACTGCTAGCTCTGCCAGTCCTTATATCCCCAGCTTCCTGCCACCACGCACTCCAGGTCACAGGTGGGGATGGTGACATGGCCTACTCGGTCATTTCAAAACAAACACCTCATTTTGGCACTGGGTTTTAGTGCAAAAAGACACTCCTTGAAACAGGCATTTCCATCCTGCATCTCGCAGCTTCATGGATCAAGTCTGACCCTCTCACTTTTACAACATATTTAATAGACATACTTATCCACTATACCAAATGTTGATTTCAATTATTTCTTTTGCTATCTTTAAGTGGGATTGCATAGTTTTTAAAAATAAAAAAAATGTAGCATTATGTTATTCACCTTGTTTACTATTCACTGGTTTTTAAGAGGAAAAGGCATCTTTAAAAGAACTGCAAACCATTAAAGGAATGAGAAGAGGTCGGGTTCTGATACCACAAATACCAATCAGCTAGTACTTCTGTGCACAGTTTACCTCTGCTAAGAACTGCAAAACTTATCCCATAAGATAAATTTTGAATTAAGAAGTGTACATTTCTATACAAATGATGAGGATGCTTCCTTAGCCAAGCTGACCACTCAGGGTTGGCCTTTGACAATATGAAAACTTGGATATGGGACCCAGAGCATCATCTTATCAATGCTTGCATGGCTTCAATGTACTGTCATGACCATTCTTCTTAAAAGTAATTTCCAGGCTCTGATGGGTAGGACCCATGGAGTTCAGTGAGGCTTACTCCAAACAGGGTAGCATATAATGCTGATTAAAAAGACTTGTAAGTCCCAGATTTGTTCTTTCCAGTTTTTTTTTGGGATATTGTACATGCTTGCTTTGTTTATCCCAGTACTTTCTGTCAGCTTTCAGTACAATAGGGATTTTAAAAGAAAGGCTTCCCAGGTATAGGGTTGCCATAATTCTCTACTACCAACCAGGACAAAATGTAGGACAAAATTTAGACCAAATGCAGGATAATTGTAGGATAAAATTTAGCCCAAATGTAGGACATTTAAGAAAAATGGAGGACCTTAAATGTCTTACATTTTGGGCTAAATTTTATCCTACAATTGTCCTGCATTTTGGTCTAAATTTTGTCTACTAGTATGTTGTCCTGGTTTGTGTAGGAATTATGCAGCCCTACCCAGGTAGGTTGCCATTTGTCCCAGAAACTGGAAAATGTTGCATTGAGGAACTAAAAATGTCCCAGCCAGGTGAGCCACTTGAAGCAGTAGATCCTGGATTTCTCTTTCATTGCGGGCCATGGGTAAGTTAACATGCAGCAGCAGTGATGATGCAAGAAGATCAGCTCTGGCGGGAGCCTCATCTGCCCTGCATGCTCCGGTTGCTACTGTACAAGTATAGCAGTGCCATATTATTCTTCCTCTCCTCACTTTCCTGACAGACCCAGAAGGTGGAAGGAAAGGAGACAAAGGAGATTATCGCACTGCGTTCTGAGAACGTTCCGTATCATCACTGTGATGAGAACGTTCCTGGAACGGATATTACCGCATTAGTAATCAAAACGTGATAGAACGTGATCAGAACGGCAGTTTACCGGACTGTGATTCCTTTTTCTTGAAAACCGTTCTCAGAACGGTTGGCTGTATTACGTTTGTGGGCTGTGTTTGATGACGTCGCCACTCAGTGGTTGGACGGCTTGGGAGAGGCGCTCCCAGGAAAGAGGGAAAAGGGAGGCTTGGCTACTGAATCCCCACCCCTTCCCATGGATCAATCCAAAAACGGAGGTTAAAAAAGAGCAGTGAGCCCTATGGGTCTTCCTCTGGGAGGCAGAGGATGCTTGGCTATGGGGATGTCTGCCATCTCTCTCTCTTCCTCTTTCCCCATAGGAATAATCCAAAAACAGAGGTTAAAAAGAGCAGTGAGCCCTATGGGTCTTCCTCTGGGGAGGCAGGAGGATGCTTGGCTATGGGGATGTCCTGCCATCTCTATCTCTTCCCTCTTTCCCCATAGGAATCAATCCAAAAACGGAGGTTAAAAGAGCAGTGAGCCCTATGGTCTTCCTCTGGGGAGGCAGAGGATGCTTGGCTATGGGGAGTCCTGCCATCTCTCTCTCTTCCCTTTCCCATCGAATCAATCCAAAAACGGAGGTTAAAATCTCTCCCAGATGCAGAGCCAAAGGGCTCGCCTCTGCTCCTTTTAAACTCAGTTTTTGGATTGATTTCTATGGGAAGGGAGGTGGGGGATTTCAGTAAGCCTAGGGACTCTGGCCAGGAGAGTGCTTCTCAGCCTCACTGAGAAGTCTTCCATCCGAAGCGCCCCCCCCCCATCTTGTCTTCCCTCCAAGGAGTCCGAGGATTCTCTTGGGAGGGAAGGAAGGCAAGCCCCTATAAAACGTTGGGCTTCATATGCTGGCATATGTTTGAAGAAAATAGGATAAAACCTAGTAACTTGATGGGCCAAGGGCAGAGTCCCCTCCTTGGCAGCCTGGCTTTAAGGGAGCTCCACAGAGGTCCCTTCAAGCAGAGGGAAAGGGGGGGACTGGACCAAGGGCAGAGCCCCGGCAGCCATTGCAGCTCTTTAAACCAGTTAGAAAGAAGAGTCCCTTGCTGTATCCCATTTCCCCTTTTTGGCACCTTGACACCTTTTGCTCTTGTGTGTGTGCATATAATGTGTGCCTTCAGGTTGTGAGCTTCCCTCTCCGCCTTTAACTCTTGTCTGGCTCTTTGCTATGGAATTCTGGGGTTGTTTGCTTGCTTTTGTGTGGTGCTCCAACGAGGGCTTTTGTGGGTTCCCTCCTGGATTGAGGAGGAGGAGGGTCCTGGGCATTCCTGCCTCCTGCATTGTGACAGCACAGGGCCCCACTGGATGACACTGAGCCCCCCCCCCAGAAGCAGCCAGACCCTTCCCTCTTGCTCTCTGCTTGGTCTCCTCTTTCCCTCTCTCTTTCTCTTTCCTTTCCCTGCTTTCCTCTTCTCTTCCTTGTCCCACCTTTCCTCCCCTTTTCCTTCCTCCCTCCTCCTTCTTCCCCCCCTCTCCCCCCCTTCTCTCTCTCTCTCTCACCACACACACACACACACCTTCCTCACTGCAGTTGCTCGCCTCCCTGTCTCCCTGCCTCCCTCCCTGTCATTCTTTCAGCCAATCAGGGACGGAGGAATGAGGGAACGGATTTGAGAACGGATAAGAATACCGCACACACTTCTGTTGGACGTTTTCATCACGTTTCAGCTCGCTGGGAACACATTCAAATCTGGACTCTCCTGGAAACAATTTGGAACACATTTATCGTTCTGGACCCGATTGGAACACATACGTGCGTATACTCACAATGCGTTCCGTTCTCATCACGTGATGAGAACGTTCTCAGAAACCCAGTGCGATAACTCCAAACAGAGATGGCCTTGTGTTGCATGGTGATTGCATTGGTAGGGCTAGGCAACACAGCAAGGTTGGCTCCCAAACAGCCTCTAGAGCAGTGGTTCCCAACCATTGTTGGCCGTGACCCCCATTGGGGATGAAAGTCCCACCTGTGACCCCCTGATAGTTGGGGAGGCCAGGAGGGGCTGGATTTTGGCTGCTACAAGCCCAGCCGGCTTTGCGGCCAGAAGTCCCGCCCTCCCAGCCTCCAAACCAATTAGGGAGGCCACCAGGGAGAGGGACGGGACTTCCGGCCACAAAGGCCTTGGGCTTGTGTCCCGTCCCTTCTCCCGTGGTTGCCTGGCAGCCGCGGAGGAGAAGAAGAGGAGGCAGCCCCCACCGTCCCTTCCTCCCTGCGGCTGTCTGACAGCCGCGGGAAGGGAGGGAAAGAGGAGGGGACCCCCCGCCCCCATTCCCTGCCTCCCCTGGGTGCTGCACCTGCAGGAAGGGAGGGAAAGAGGAGGAGGGACCCCTCCCCTTTCCTGCCTCCCCTTCCCTGCCTCCCGCGCTGTCTGGCAGCCGCGGGAAGGAAGGGAAAAAGGAGGAGGTGGCCCGCGCCCCTTCCCTGCCTCCCCATGGGTGCCTGCCACCGCGCCAGCACCGCGGGGAGAAGGGGAGGTGGGAGGTGGGGGAATTCCCAACCCGGTGACCCCTCAAAAAGGGTTGCGCGATCCCCAGGTTGGGAACCCCTGCTCTAGAGCATAAAGGGTATCCTTTTCTCTCTGAGGCTGCTGGCTGCTGGAAGTCTAACTCTCTTCCACCCAGCTAGTGCAGGAAAGAAGAACAAACAGCTCTTAGCTCGGTGCTGCTACTGAGGTTGAAACATAATGGTAGAAAAAGTGCATGATTAATGTGTTGAATTGCATAATCAGGAACAAAAAATCTGGGACTTTTCAATCAGTTTTGATGTGCCCAGAGTTAAAAACAGAGCTGGCTTGGCCATTTAGGAGTCAAAGCTGGAAAGAGTTACTTTTTGTACTCTCATTGAGAGTTTGTGTTTTATTGTAAACACACAGCTCATAAAGGACCTGGGGCAAAAAAAAAAAAATAAATAAATAAAAAAAAGGACAGCAAATTCATTTGTCATCCTTTCCCATCTCTATGAGCATTATTCCAAGTTTGGAATGAAGCATACCATTTGGTCCTATCCCTTGTATCAAGCCTAATGATGGATTTGGTGTCTATGGCGGGATACAGACCGCCCCTTTGGGGAGGCCTGCACCCGCCCCTTTGCCCATGGATCAGGGCCTGGCTGCCACAGCGGCAGCCTTGGAGGCCCCGATCCACCGCTTTCCAGGCCGCGGGGAGCGGCAAAATGCCCCTTCCCCTTGGCCTGGAAAAGGGGTGTCCTTGGGGCTTCATGCCCCCAGGACACCCCAACAGTGGTGGGGAAAGCGGAAGGGGCCACTCAGCCCCTTTCTCTTTTGATTTGCTGGTGCAACCATGTTAAGGCAGCGCCAGCGACACAAGCAGTGGAAGGAGCTCCCTTTTTGAGCTCTTTCCGCACTGCTGAAAGGGCGCCACAAGTGCCCTGCAGGAGCGCCAAGAGTAACAGCCGCACCCCCCCCCGTTTGGATGCGATGCGGCTGTTACATCAAAATGGCGGCTCCCATGTAACAGGGCGCGCCATTTTGATGTCCTGGCACCATTTTGACTCCGAGGCAACCCTAGTACATCTCCAGGATGTACTTAAGGCCGTCTATACAGGGCCTATATGAATGGAAACAACCTTTCTGGGCTCTCTCTGTCATCACAGGAAAATGAATGGCAACCACATGGGGTCATTTTACCAGTGAACAGTGCTAGCATGTCAGCACTCTAGTCCTTTCTGTTTTTTGCCCTGCCTTGGGGTCGGTTTTTTATCCATCCCATCTGCTTCCCTCTCCCGTCTCCATCCTGCCTTTGCATCAAAAGGGCGATAGCCTTTTGCACTTTGCTCACTTTCCCACTTGGGGCACAACAGAACATGGGGGCAGTGTCGTGTACACCCAAAGGTCCTGTTCCCAGATTTTTCCATATGGCAAGGCTCAGTGCCGGCCAGCAGAAACAGTGGCGGGAGATGCTAGGAGCTAGAGTTGCAAGAGCCCCAGTGGCTGCTGGTTGCTGTGTGCTCAGTGGCTCGGAGCTCTGCACAGGAAGGGCCTTAATTCAGTGTGACGGCTCCACTCATTGCGATAATGAGAACAAAGTGAGGCTGCCGAGCAGCAGCACAGCGTACAGGTGTCAGGCGGCTGGTGCTCCTTGCATCCAAGCATTTCAGAAAAAGGCTGAGGGTGGGGGTGGGGGGGAACATGTGGCACTTTTTGTCCATCAGCATCTGTGCCAGGAGCCCCTCTAAAACCCCTTCATCTTTGAGCCTGGGCTCTAGGGTATTCCCCCTCCGGACACAGTCATTGCCAGCTCTGCCCTCCAATTCCAAAGATGGTAAGGAGTTTAATTTCACTGGTAGGCCCCAGCCAGCCCCAACAAAATATAGGCAGCTGATGCCACATGACCCCACGTGTGGCAATGTTGTGTTTTAGCACCCCAGATGGAACCACTCAGCGGCATGTCAGAAACCTGTTGACATGCGGCATGCGGGCACGGGCTGTCTCACAGTGTTAGTCTGGGTATGTTTCCTGGACCATGCCACTGAGACCATTGCCAACAGCAATGGCTCTGCTAGGGAGGAAAAATGGGAGAGGGATAAGCCATTGAATGTTGCCAAGTCTGCCATGTAGGACACAGGTCAGAGGGGCAGACGTGCGATGGGATGGGACGCATAGAATGTGTTCCTCTGAGCTCCCCACACCTGTACGATGATGTTTATCTTTGTTTTTGTTGCCAGAAATTAAGCTTGAAAGCAGGAGTATATGTCTGTAAACCCTCCTTTCACCCCACCCCATTACACACAATCTGGCACCTGTCAGGTTTCTGAAAAAGGAACTCTCCTCATTGTTTCCCCCCTCCCCACTGGCTCCTGAAATCAGCTGCCAAAGGGAAGGATCCATGCCTGAAGTCTGTCATAACCCAAAAAAAAGGAGCCCCACATCCTGCCCCTCCTCCCTGCCTCCCTCCTTGCCTGCTTGCCTGCCCTGAGTCAATGGGGCGAGGATTATGAGCCATAAAGCCAGTGATCAATGGATGCTGATGGGAATGTTTCCGGTGAATAAAACTAGCACAGGGGAGGGGAGAAGAAGGGGAGGCCAGATGAGGGAGGAAGGTAAACATTTCTCACTGTTCCACTAACAAGCAGAGTTGGGAAGTGGCAGGGTCTTTGGGCAACACAGGATTAGCGCTCAGGATTGGATGGATACCCAGACCAGTACCTCTTTGTTTGTGTATGTGTGTATTTTAGAGTGGGAGTAGGGAACAAAAAACTAGCAAGTGGGTGTGAGCAGCTGATTTTACTTGTTTGTGGTGCTCTTTTACAGTGTTTCAAAAAGTTGTTGTTTGGATTGCATCACCCAGAACCCTCAAGCCTCAAAGGGCGGGGGATTCTGAGACTTGTTGTCCAAAAGGGAACTTTTCCAAGCTCAGCTCCAGTACCATGTGCCCAAGTTTGTAAGGCACAGAAAACCACCAAATCCACTCAATGCAATTGCTTTTGGGGGCAGTGGAGATTTACTTTCAAAGGAGCTTCCTTACTATGTGTGGGCATAATTCAAAGATATGGCCATGATAGTCTCTAGCATCAGTATGAAGAGAGAACTTGTAGCACCTTTGAGACTAACAGGAAGAATTTTTAAAATAATATTGCTGTCTGGAATCATGCCACTCCTGTTGTTGGTTGTGGAGTCTCATAGTAGCAAAGCAAATTTATTCTCCTATGTGCAGGTATGTAGGAGTCCCAGGGCAAAGGAGGCTCAGCATGAAGCTTTCCACACCTGCTATGCAAGAAAGTGTGAATAGGGAATTTGGTTAGTAATGAGGAAATGGAGGTGAACCAAAGACCTTGGCCCTGTAGAAACAAAAGTTCTGAGCCCATCTACCTCTTGGAAATTTTATTCCTTTCTTTTAGTCATTCAGTGTAAGCAAGCATGATGTAGTGGTCTGAGCTATGACTCTGAAGACCTGGGTTTGATTCCTACTTGGCCTTGAAACCCACTGGGTGACCTGGAAAAGTACGCTCTCTCAGCTTCAAGTGAAGGCAATGGCAAACCTCCTCTGAACAAATTTTGGCAAGCAGCTCATATGAAAGGGTCACCTTAGGGTTGCCATAAGTCAGAAACAACTTGAAGGCACAAAGCACATATGCACATGATTATTCAGTACTGTCCTTATTGGCTCAACTCCATTCTCTCTACTATTAAGCCTTGTTGAAATTTTCTTTCTTGAGATTTGTTAGAAAACTCAGGAAAGTAGGAGAGATTGTTTAATCTCACCAGCAAAGCAAACACAGTGGAATACAGGTGAACAGGAAAACTAGGTCCACTTATTTCCCAGTCCACATGTCCCCAAATTAAAACAAAGTCTGTTAGGGGCTGTGCAGACAGCCCCTAAAAGGCTACCTCGAGCCTCCCCTTTTTCAGCCAGATCGGAGCCATGGGAACTTCATGCTGCAGCCCTGTTCTGGCCTTTCCAGGGCACAAAAAGGAGCCACAAAAAGTGGCTCCTTAGTCCTTTTTACACCCTTCAAAGGGTATGGTAGCCATAGCACTATGGCTTTACGGTGCTCCTTTGGTGCTGCATCATGCGGACACAGTACCAGAGGAGTGCCATGATGCCTGTGCCATGTGGAGTGGCGTGCAGTATCACACCACCCTGAGGGCAGAGTCAGGGCATGCGTCATGTGGACACTATGCAGGGCATGCGTCATATGGACACTATGCAAGGTGGCCTTTAAGGCTAGTCTGCACAAGGCCTTAGAGTGAAAATAACAAGTTTACTTACAAAATCATGTGTCTGAAGAAATACACAGGTCTAGCTTCATGTTGCAAAGAAGATGAGGTAGAAAGGTAGAGTACACGCTTAAGAAAGTTTCCTTTAGCATGCAAAGAAAGAGCATACTGCTCCGGACAAGACAAAGAGGTAGAGAATGACGATTCTCTTCAAGGGGCAAAAGGTGAGGTGTGCTCTTAGTTTACAGGAAATGAGGAGGGGTGGTTAGGAAGCAATAAAACTACCATAGACATACATTTATATTCCTAGAAGCTCTCAACATGCAAAGTTGCTATATATCCCAATAAGCCCTTCCAGTACACCCAGAGTTGACCCTACCATTAGGCAGGATGAAGCAGATGCCTCAGGCAGGGATGCAAGATGCTGGTTCTGGAGGGCAGAGCTCTCTGTGTGTGGCAGTGACATGTGACCTGCCCTGAGCCTCATGAATTTACCCTTTCAATTGAAGGTCAGGGCAGTGGAGGAAATAACGAAGTCACACAGCACACATGCATGTGATTATTCAATACTGTCTCTGAAGATGCCAGTCACAGATGCTGGCGAAACGTCAGGAATAAACTCTTCCAGAACACGGCCACATAGCATGAAAAACCCACAAAAAACTAAAGGTATTTGCTGCTGTGGAAGGGTATTCTAGATTCTTGAAGGACAAAGATTTGCTTTGGAGTTTCCTGGCTCCAAAGCTGCCCCAACTTCCCACCACCACCACCACCACCATTACTGTTCTAATGCCAGGTGGTTGTTTGCACTCACATCCCACTCTGCCACCCAGTGCATCTACTGCTCCAGCAATTTCGCTCACTCTGAGGTCAGAATGAGGTACTCAGCATTGGGCACATGGCTGGTCACTTTGTTCTGACTTCAGAACAAGTTACAGGTGGCAGCAGTGGACATGCTGAGCAGCAGAGTAGGATGCATTTCAAACAACTGTCTGGCATCAGAACAGAGGGCATTGGATCTTCCAGGAAGATCTAGAGCAAACAGGAACTTATTTTAGTCTGTATTAGGAGATGTATGCCCAGGGTTTTGTGTGACTGACTTGGGATTTGGGAGGTACAGCCTCCAATCTCCTCACTGAGAGGTCAGGGGAGGGTCATTTTATTTGGCCCATGCAGACAGAGTCCTAGTCCAACATTCAAACCACTATATCATGCTACCTCTTTGCCTTTCCTTAGCACTGCTTTTATTCCTTGGGAATTGGCAGCAGTGTACTTGTCCCAGGTCCAGTGTCCTTTAAGATGCATATAAAAATTAGAACAAGGTTTGTTAGCTCATCAGAGATAGAATCCACCCAAACTGACCAGTTCATCTCTTTCCGCTGTTGCTAAATCAGGTTGCGCTCCATACTTAATTATAGTCAACAATAACAACAAATTTATTATAATGAAAACAGTTAAGCAAGGTAAAGGGGAAACTGAATAAATGGCATGGCAAAATGAAATCTAAATGTAGCTTTAGTCTACACTCAGTTTTTAAATTTCCTACAGCAGTTACTTCCTCGTATGGTATTAGGGTGGGGAGTCTGGGGTCTTTTGGAGCCTAAATGCCATTTCTATGAGAATCTGCTGCTCTAAATACTCTGGTAGTGTCCTTCAGCTTCCTAGTTCCTTCCTTCATGGCTTTGAAAAAGGGATTTGCTGGTCTTTCCTCTGGAAGATTCCACAGTTCCACTGACTGGTTCAATCAAGTCTCTTTCCTGACTTCACCCAAAAGCACATATCAGCTTTCTGTGGGGTGAACCCTACCACAATCAATTCATCCTTGCATTTTTGCAATGTTGAACATTAGATAAATTACGCTTAAGATTCTACACCAAGGAAATGGAGTGTAATTTTGTTCTCATGGAGTTACGAGCTGGTTGTTCAATAACACCTTCATTCATTAGTGAATTGCAACATTGTCTAACCAAAGCACAACTGGATGCACACAGGTATATCATGGGCATCCATGTGCATATTTGCTGTCATACTCAATGGCAGCCAATGCGCAAGTCCATTTTTGCAACCTTGAACAACGTGTGGCCATTCTGCATCAGACAAAACTGCCCTGCTGTTTCCATAGGAAACCGTAACACATGCACAAGACACTATAAGAATTCTGGCTACTGTGTTCACAGTAACAATTTGTGCAGGGCAGCTATATTAATCTTTTTGGAGCAAAAAAGCAGTATTTTGGGGATCTTAAAGACTAATAGGTTTATTGTTGTGTAAGCTTTCATGTACCAGAATCCACTTCCTCCGATGCAGAAAGTGTCTTCTCCATTGGCAGGTTGCAGTAGCCACACTGGCTGGAGAACACTCTGGGAATGTTAGTCCCAAATGGTAACTTTCCTAGGCTCCTGTATATATTGAGCTCAAGTCTGATAGTGTCAAATCTGTAAATGTATTCCAGCTCAACAGTTTCATGCCAGAGGCAGCTGTTGAAACTCTTTTGTTGAATTATAGCAGCTTTCAAGTCTTTTGCAGCATGTCCAGAGAGACTGAAATGTTCGACATCATGCTCCCTTTCGTGTGTATTTTGCCTAACAAGCTTTGTGTGTGACAGAGGCCCTTGAGCCATTGCTGACTCTTAGCTTGCTCCCCTCTCCACAGCTACTGCCTCCCTTGATATGCCACCAATGAGCACAAGGGAGCTGGTGGCAGCATTCAAAAATCACCTGAAATCCCAACACAATTTGCTTAAGAACCACTCAACAGGCATCATCATGAACTGTGATCTAGGCAAATATTTGAAAGGATGTCATATTGAGGAGGGAGCAAGCTTGTTTTCTGCTGCTCCAGAGAACAGGACCCGGAACAATGGATGTAAGCTACAGGAAAGGAGATTCCACCTCAACATTAGGAAGAACTTCCTGACAGTAAGGGCTGTTCGACAGTGGAACACACTCCCTTGGAGTGTAGTGGAATCTCCCTCCTTGGAGGTCTTTAAGCAGAGGCTAGATGGCCATCTGTCGGGGATGCTTTGATTTGGATTTCCTGCATGGCAGGGGTTGGACTGGATGGCCCTTGCGGCTTCTTCCAACTCTACGATTCTGTGATTCTATGAATTGTTGGCTTATCTCTCTTACAGATCCTGCCTGTTTGCAGTGTTGGACTATAATTTCCCACCTAGGGATTCTGGGAAGTGTAGTCCAAAAAAGTAGATTTTCCAAGCTCTACCTGCCCTCCACATAGCTGTAGTGGAGCCAGCATGATTCAGGTAGCCAATGACCTCCACCCTGTTTTCTCATCAATTTTGTGCTCCCACAAAGCAGCATATACCTTTCACAAGATTTGCATCAATGAAACCTTGAATTCCTGTTTCATGCTGTCCTCTTGCTAATAAAAAAAGTTCCCAGCAGAGTAGAAAGAGATGAGCAAGCCTTTGTGACCACACTCAGCATTACCTAAGTATGGTAGACATGACTAAAATGGGACACCTATCCTGCCTGAGGTGTTGGGAACTCAGCACCTTGTTGGGAGGGCCACAGTGTGGAACCTTCTCATCCCATATAAACAACAGCAGCAGAAGTATCAGCTTTTCTAATTTTTCTTTGTCCCACCTTGAACAACACCATCAGCTTTGTATCAAGCTTCATGCAACTGCTTTTACAACCCCCAGGCACTAGGTGAAAGAGAAGAAGATGGGAGTTAGACATGACTCTGCCAGTTTTACCAGCAGGAGATCGCTCAGCAGCATAATTTCTTGGGAGGGGGAAAGAAAGAACAATTTTCTCAAGCTGCAGGGCATGCTGGGGGAGGCAGTCACAGTGGGAGACGTTTACATCCCCCCTTTTCAGTGAGGATACCAAGCAGGGTACATGCCACTACACCCTGCTGCTGAGTTTTAACTGAGGGAGGCCTGGTTAAATCAGTGCAAGGCCTTCATCTGCACGCAGGTCTTTAGAGTAGCTTACATAGGAGCTAGCATCAGTCAGTTGCTCCTGGGCAGAGAGCTATTCATCTCTGAATAGGTGCATCATAACTGTGCTGGACCTACCATTAGGCAGAGTGAGGCAGCAGATTTAGCATGTCATGAAAGGGCAGTAGAGTGTTGGTTCTTGATTATCCTCCTCCTCCTCTTGGTTTTAGTGCCATGGAAGGGGAATTTTTCTACGTGATATGCCAAAGTAACTTGGCTGAATTTGAATACTATGTGCAAATGGTTTAAGTGGCTGGGGGCTAATCTGCACTGCAGAAATAATGCAGTTTGACACTGCTCTAACTGCCATGACTCAGTGCTATGGAATCCTAATATTTATAGTTTGTTGTGGTACCAGACCTCTGAGATAGAGAAGGCTAAATATCTCACAGAGCTACAAATCCTAGAATTCTATATCACTGAGCTATGGAGGTTAAAGTGGTGTCAAACTGCAATATTTCTGCAGTGCACATTAGACATAGGAAGTACTATTTGCTGCTCTACCTCAAGCAGTAGAATGTCCTAGGACCATTCTACAATGTTTATACAAGCACAGCCCTTAAACTTGTTCAGGAACTATATCTTGTCACCTGGGCCATGATTGGCCTTTTGCCTCTTCACCTGAAGCTTCTTGTTTGTCCCCCCTTGCTGATGTGAATAAGTGTGAGTTGCGTACTCTGCAGTCAGTGTCACTTCACACTATGTAATCCTGTAGGCTAGATATCAGAGAATGTTAGGAGATGAAAATAATAATAATAATAATAATAATAATAATAATAATAATAATTTACAGTGGCTTTGAGCACACGCGTTCAAGGTGCAGGGAGCACACAAGGTGCAAGGAGCGGCACGTCCCATTCAGATGAATGGGGTGTGTGCCCATGGCACACACGCACATCGCCACGCCACCGCACACACGAGCCCCATTCAAGTGAATGGGCCTTGAGCATAGGCAGAATTCGCCTTACGCATGGGGAGGGGGTCTGGAACGGATTCCCCGTGTAAGGCAAGGTTCCACTGTATTTATAGCCTGCCCAATCACAAGGAATCCAGGCAGGTTACATCAATAAAAATACAGAGAATACAATAAAATAAAATACATTAAAATAAGATAAAAGAGAGTGACGTAAGTCACATAATTCAGAGCTAGACCTGATGGAACTGGGCCTGTCTTTTTCACTCCCTCCCAGGTCTGATGATGACAGTAGGTACGGAGGGAGGGTTTTCTTCTTGAGGCAAGAATTTTATTTTAATTAATTTTAATTTAATTCTTCTCATTAAATTTAAGAGAAGAATTGGTGGACAGAGTGACGTAAATCACAATAAACGGGGAGAGGAACTAGGTAGTGAAGGCCTACCGGAAGAGATCCGTCTTAAGAGCCTTCTTAAAGGCTGTAATAGTAGAAATGTGGTGGATCTCCTTTTGCAGGTCATTCCATAGCTTTGGAGCAGTGGTAGAGAAGGCCCTCTGGGTAACTGAGGTTCGTCTAGATTTTTTTGGCTAAAGTAGATTCTTCCACGAGGACCTTAGAGTGCGGGATGGACAATGCAGAAGAAGGCATTCCCTTAATTATTCTGGTAGGGTTGAGAGATGGAATGGTCCTGCCTAGCTAGCTTATTGGTTCTGCCCAGGGCTCAACTCAGGCTCAGCTTGGAATCTGCATGGTGTGGAGACATCTTGGTTTTGGGCTAGCTGAGGCTCAGAAGCTGGCTGTAACTTCCAGGTTAAGACATTTTGCCTTTTACAACTTGAAGCCAATGAAACTGGCACTTGAATCTTATCTCAGCAATCGGATGGGGTCCCCTGACATATATGTGAGGTCAATCAGCTGTTTTATAAGTGCAGGACAGGCTGTGGGGCTTGGCACACAGAGCTCTGTCCTTATAGGGAGGATTT
The DNA here is from genome assembly GCF_019175285.1 of Sceloporus undulatus. Classification (NCBI taxonomy): domain Eukaryota; kingdom Metazoa; phylum Chordata; class Lepidosauria; order Squamata; family Phrynosomatidae; genus Sceloporus; species Sceloporus undulatus. The sequence continues at coordinate 251,515,484 of NC_056522.1, forward strand.
TAGCTGGGAGCTTAAGAGGGATCTCAGGGACAGGGGCTTCCATCTAATACCTGAAACAATCACCTCATAGCAGAGCTGGCTCTCACAGTTCTCCTATAAATTTTGAACCCTCCTGATAGTAAGAAATAGTAGAGATGCCCTATCCCTTTTGGAGACCAGGCCCAATATTTGTACAGATGTGCTCCCTGCCTGCCACAAGGCCTCCCCCAAAGCATGTCCAGAGCTGACAGGTAAATACCAGACTATTTTTAGTAGACCCACTGCTGTGTGCTGCAGCTGTTCCTTTCATTCAGATGAACAGATTTACCTCAATTTCACATACCAGTGAGGCATAAGCCTAATCTCCCTGAAATTAACCTTTCCTGCTTCCTAGAATGCCATTCCCCTGGGCCAGGCCATTCAGGATCAAAGACTAATCTTCTGGTAATGAGCCAGAACTAGCGCTGACTGTCACCATATTCACTGGGCCATGCCTGACAGCTTCACCTTTACCAAAGGAGTTACTGTCTTGACCATTATCTGAGCCCTAGGGAGAGAGAAAGAGAGTGAGTGAGTCATTTGGTAGGGGGACACCTGACCTTCATTGTTCACAGACAGGTGGGTGCTTTGTAGTCAAAGACACTAGGGTGTAGCATGATGCAGTTGTTATCATGATTGGCTAGACCTCAGTAGTTGTTCACCTCAATCTGCCTGCTGCTCTCTACAGCCTTGGAATAATGTGGGCAGAACATAAACACTGGTCAAATGGGAAGCCCTTTTGTTTCATTTTTGACAATGAGAATTCAGCCTTCAGTCAAAAGCATAAAGTTTATAACCTACCCAGATTTTGTCCATCTGGATTAGGTACTACGATTGGCTATATTGCTGGCCCTCTCGACACCAGCAGAAGTGGTGTATACACTATGTCCTGGTTGATTACATGGTGCATACAACCTGCTCCTCTGAAAGCTGAATGTGATTGTAACAACAATATTTTTTGTTAGGGTACATTTGCTGGAATTTAGTATTTGGTAATTTGTATATTAAGCAGAACATCAGCATATCTCTGGTATATCTGCCTGCCACAAGGCCTCCCCCAAAGCATGTCCAGGCGCTGGTAATAAACAAGATATTCTAGTAAGATAAAATAAGACTCATTTTATTGTTACAAAGAATCCATTTAATATTAAGGAAAACAGACAGTCTGTAGAAAAATTATACTTTGGTACAAAAGTTCATAAAAGCTGACTTTCATGTGTGAAAGTAAGTGGGGGAAGATGTCTGTTTCCATCTTGGACCTAAAGACAGGAAGAAGAGAGAACAAAGACTTGTTAACCCAGCTCTTAACCTTTAGGAGAGAAGAGAAGGAGATAGGAAGTGACCTCTTTTGCATCACACTGACCAAGGGAACATAGAGAGATAAACAGGATGTCTCCAGTCAGGGAAGTTCTCTCTCTACTCCCAATTATCATAGAGACAAGCATTGATGTAAACTTCACTTCCAGCAGCATTTACCTGTGCAATGCAACTTTAGGGACAGTAGGGCCCTGTGCACACTTATCACTGCAGTATTTTAAGAGTCACAATGTTTAGATAAATATTTTGTGACAGTCTAGTTTGCTCTAGTAAATATCATACCCTAAAAATGATTTTTGGATTCTTTTCCTCTAGTATTATGGTTAGAACAAGGGAAGGAATCAAAGAATCATAGAGATTCATAGAGTCATAGAGTTGGAAGAGACGACAAGCATATGACACTCCAGAGATTGTTGGACTGTAGTTCCCAGAATTCTAAACCATAGCACTATTGGGACTTGGGGTCAAAGAATACCTGGGGAGGGGTGTTCAATTCCCAAATTAGGTGTAGTGAGTTGGCACTGGGATTGGGAGAATTAGAGTCAAGTGGTGGCATGGAATTCACTGGGTAACCTTGGGCCACTCACATTCTCTCAGCTTGACCTATACCACAGTGTTGTTGGGTGTTTTTTAAAAAAAAGAAAGAAAGAAAGAAAATAAAGTGAAGAGAAGGAGAACCATTTGTGCCGCTTTTGGTTCTCTGAGGAAAGGCAGTATATAAATGTAACAAATGGATACCTATAAATTTTATAGGTTCATTTTTCAAAGATTCCTGCTTACATTGTAGCCCAGGCCATCATCACCCTTAACATCCATTCCCATCACTCAAAGCCAAGAACAAGAAATTAAAACAAGGCCCAATGGACTCCACTTTCCCCTTAAATTGCCCATAGATAGTGGCACTGTTGACATTGTAGTGTACTCCTTTTCTATTTTACTTCATGGAAGCAAAGGGTTTTTTTAAGTATTAGGATAACAGTGGGGATTTAGGATAATTTTGTAGAGCTTAATGACTAGGAATGAGACCCTGCATGGTGCAGTGGTCTGAGTGTTGGACTAGGACTCCGGGAGATCAGGATATGAATCCCTGCTCAGCTGTGGATTCAGGGTGACCTTGGGCAAGTCATACTCTCTCAGCATCATAGGAAGACAATGGCAATAAATCTGAACAAATCTCGCCACTGGCTTATATTCCCCAAAATTTTCTCCTTACATTTCTGTGGAATCAGGGATCATCTTTTTCAGACCATGGCTGCAAGACGTTTTCTGAAGCCTCTGCAGCTTAAAGTGGAGAAATTGGTGCTGTTCTCAGTGGTGCACTTTGATTGCCATCCTGGTACTGTCCATGGTGCTGAACACAACGAATTATAGCATAGGCAAATGTCATAATAGATTTGTTAGTCTACGTTGCCACAGGCCTCATTGTTATTTTTAATCTCTTTTTAGGGTGCTAAATAATCAATTTCCTAAGGTTCTGACCAGATGAAGACAAACATGAGTTGTAAAGCATGTGCACCAACTTTCTGCTCAAAAGGGAACACAACGTGGTTCACAATAAGAGAAAAGATACAATAGATGAATAGAACAAAGATCAAATGGGCATTAAAGCAATCAACAAACCGAGATCGCTGACCCACAGTATGAGTAGGATTAGAGGAAGGGCACCAAGATTGCTTGAAAGCCTATTGAAATAGTGGTGCTTTGACCGTATTCCTTAAGAGAGGCAGAACTCAGGGGCTTCTGTTAGGGTGCTGTTTCTAAGAGATATATCTATTCCTTACAGTGTCAACCTTATCTCCAGTTTTTTTCTTGTGGGGGAAGGCAGGGGTGCATGGAGCAAGACTTCAGGCACTTACCTTAATAAATGAAAGGGTTGCATATAACTGATTGACACCACTGAGGGCTTTGAAGATTAAAACTAGAATCCTGAAACTTGTCTGGAGATCTGCCAGCCAAGGCAAGCTCATCAGGGCTGTGTAATGTGCTGTCCTTTGCTTCCACCATTCTTGCCCCCCCCCTCCCTGGCAGCTTGCCAGACAGCTGTAGTTTGCACCAGCTGCAATTTCCAAACACTTTCAAAGACAGCCCCATAGAGAGGGCATTGCAAGAATCAATCTGGGAACTCATGGAGGCATAGTAAGGTAGCCATCTTTGGTAGAAGTGCAGCTGCAGCTGAGAGCCAGTAGCATCTGAACATAGAACTTGGGTTGTACATATAAGGGTTCAATTCCCCGCTCAGCCATGGAAGCCTGCTGAGTGACTGTGGGTGACACACACTCTCAGCTCCAGAAAACCCTGTGATAGGTTCACCTTGGGATCACTATAAGTCAGAAATGACTGGAAGGCATACAGCAAGAAACAACAAAAGCAGCTGCAGATGGCAGATCTGCCCAAGCAGGTGAAAGAGTTTGGCTTCTTTGCTTTTAATTCTAGGATGTTGGGCATTTCATGAGTGCAGTACATAGTGCCCGAACCTGACTGGAGGATGCTAGCATGCTTGTCTACTACTCTGCCATTTGTGGGGTTTTCTTTCTTTCTTTTTGCATTGCTGGACCACAAATGGGGTGTGGGCAAATTATTGGACCGATGTGATCACAGGGCAGGATCTGCATCAGTCTTTTATATATTAGGAGAACAGCCATACTTTATTTTTAGCACCAGCTCTGCAAATCTGCAGAACTGTTTCAGTCACTGAATCTCTCTCTCTCTCTCTCCCCCTCCCTCTTTTTAATTTAGCTCTCATGTTGGCCCCTATATATAGATAATAATTGGAATGTACTTCTAGTTCATGTAGTGGCTGAGATACTAAGCAAGTCCTTGGTCCAAATATTGCCTCCATCATAAACCTGCTTACATAGTGGTTTGCTTTAAAATGTTTTCTTATCTTCCACACTCCAAATATCAGTGGCACAAAATGCTAACCTCTTTTACTGGGCTGCTGCTAATTGTCATTGAGATAACTGACATGGAGCACTCTGAACTTGTAGAAAGCATTAATTAACATTACGTAGTATTTGTTCCTACTACTGTTGTTTATTATGATAATCACCAAGGTTTTGCCTCTTAAACACAGGAAGGAGGACCTGTGAGCCAGTGTGCTATCATGATTACAGTGTTGGACCAGAACTTGTGAGACCCACCTTCAACAAGGAGCCATTAAATTTGCTGGACATCCTTGGTGCAGTCTCTCTCTTTCAGCTTAACTTACACCACAGGGTTGTTGTGAGGATAATGTAGTGTGGGTAAGGAGAGCCATATATACTACTTTGAACCCTGTTTCCAAATAAATAACTGGTTACATATAACTGGTTCCTTTCCCCAGTATTTACAGCATACTAAAAGAAAATAGCATTACAATTGTAATACAGTAAGGGACGACTTCTCTCCTTTTGGAATCAGGTCTGGTGGATGTAACTCTGGCCCTTCCTTGACCAATGATAATGGATACTTTTCACATTGTGCAACCAAGGATGTGGACAGGGTCCTTGGAAAGGTGAGAGTTACAACAAGTGTAATAGTCGTTTGCCCCTTCCTGGTTTATTCAACAGGCCAGAGAGGGACTGGTTGAGCGAGAGTGATTAATGTCTCCTTACAGCTAGGACTTAAATACCTTAAAGGTAACAGATTTCTTCTGATCTTGGAAGCTAAGCAGAGTCAGCCCTAGTTGGTACTTGGATGGGAGACCACAATGAATACCAGTTGCTTAGGCTATATTTCAGAGGAAGGGACAGGCAAAACCACCTCTTGAGCATTCCTTGCCTAAAAGAACCCTTCAAGGTGCACACACACAAACACACAGAGATCGCTGTGATCTCTAACCATGATGACACATGCATTGGTTACATCCCATTTGGATTGCTCTAATATACACTAAATTGAGCTCCGTTTAAAACTTTCCTAACTATGCAGGAGGCAAGATACAAAAAGCAAATGGATAAGAATATAATTGCCATGAATTCTGTTTGCATTCAGCATAGAAGCAGAGCCACCTAGACACCTCAGCTTTGTAATACATTCTTCCCTTGTCTTCCTCTTCTTTCCTCACTGCCAGGAAGTGGCGACCAACTCCCCAACAGCTGGAAACTAACTCAATGGAATTGCTTCCATCCTTCATGCCACCCCAGGAAGGCAGCTAGCTGTAGGACATTCTGGCATCCATCTCCTCCTGTGTCATCTTGTTCTCTGTTCTTAGTGTGCCCAGAAGCTTGCTTTCTTTGCCCTACCCATCTTGGTCCCCATGTCATTGGCAGACTCTGAACAGCCAGAGGCAGAGATATGGAGAAAGAGAGGGCTTTGAAAATATTGGCCCCACAGAGTAGATCTGTTACAAAGATTACCAGAATTTACCGACATTTGAGGCTATGAGCATCCTCCCATGAACCATATACAACACAGGGAAAGACATGGTGTAATATACTGGTCGTTTGAATTGTTCTCTTCTTTTGTCAGTGGTTAAGAACTTCAGTCTCATTCAGATTTTGAAAGAAAGTCACTTTCTGAAGGCTATCATTTCCATATCCCCCCCCCCGCCCCCGCCCAATGGCCACTAATTTCATCTAGACATTCAGATGCTGACTGAAGATGGTGGAATGCTAGAATCCATAACTAAAGGAATCCATAACTAAGCACTTTTGAAAAAGACCCTTCCAAACTGTGTTTAAAGACCTTAAAGAAGGAGGGTCTCCATGACAGCCCACTCTACTGTCAAACATTTCTTTCAGAACAGAAGAATTTCCTAATGTTTTGGTAGAATCTCTTTTCTTCTAATTTGAATCTAAGTTACCATGTAACACATCTAGCGGGCATCAGATTTGGGGATGATTTTTAGAGCATACAGTTCTTCACACAGAGCACTGGACCTCATCAGGATCCTTTGGTTTTATCATCACCCTGCATCAAATGAAAGGTGCTCTAAGACAGCAACTCTCAGCTTTTGGCCCTCCAGATATTCTTGATTTCTATTCCTAGAAGCCTCAGCCAGCATGCCCAATGGCATTCTGAGAACTGAATTTGAAAAGATGTACAGGGCCAAGGTTCAGGAACCACTGCCCAGCTTATCCTTGCAGCTGCAAATGGCAGGGGGAGGTGGTACAAGTAGGCAAGTGGAGCTGATAGGGTTGTGTGATGGGCAGTGGAGCTGATAGGGTTGGAGGAAGTCTCAATAAATTTCTAAGCAACCCTGCACATTTTAAAAAACACCATGGAGAAGAGTAGGGGGAAAGGAAAAGATGCTTTATTTGAAAGAATGGAGTAGTTCTTCATTACTTCTTGCTTGCTCGGCTTAAAAAGTCAACAGCCCCCTTTTAATGTTGAAAGGAGAAAAGTCATGCTGTGAGGGGGGGGGCATAGCCAGCTGTTTGTGATGACTTCATTTTGGGAGCAGCATTGTCAGGCAGTCCCTGGCATGGAATGTGCTAGGATAAATAATAAAGTTGGCTATGCTATGAGCCCAGGGAGAAGGTTATTGATGGTTTGGCAAGCTACTCTGGTGACAAGGCACACTCCCCTTGCAGCAGTCCTTGTGATTATAAATGCAATAATTCAGTGCACACTCTGACTGCTGTGCCACTGACATTACCACTGTGCAGACTACAAGTGGTGGGCATCCCCAGCCACCACCAGGAAATGGAAGAGAGCGTTCCCAAATAAACACAATGAGGAGAGATTGCCAGACAATGGCATCTTGGCAGCTGTTTAATTCTGGCTGCATATAAAGCAGCCTCTCCTTTGAACTCCTGGGGATTTCTTCTTACTTGTTAGTGTGAGGCACATCAAATGGGCCAGTGACCATTTATAGGCCAACACATGCAAAATAGGTGTTAACACAATTCAGGTTTAAAGCTAAGGAAAGAGTCTGGCCAGAAGGCTGTATTAGGGCTGGGATTTTGATCTTTACTTTACACTGATTCCCAGTGTTGTTGGCCTACAGTTCCCAGAATTGGCCATATTGGCTAGGGCTTCCTGGAGTTGAAGTCTAACAACATCTGGTGACTTTGGTTTGGGAATGTGATGGAACTGGATCCCTCATGGATGAGGCATATTCTTTTGCTGCAGGGAGCCAAACCAGTGATCCTTTCCTTTGGTCCACCAAAAATACCCAAATAAGAATGGAGCATACCTGAAGATCATGAGAACTGTAATCCAACATGAACAGAAGGCAGCTGTTGGCTGAAAGTTGTTCTTAAGGGAAATCTCCTAAGAAATCCCTAAGGATCTGTTAGGAAACGATTGAAAATTGCAGATGTCATGTGAAAAAGCATGAGAAGAGAAAGCTTGACAATTGCAGTGTGTGTGTGTGTGTGTGTGTGTGTGTGTGTGTGTGGCTAGCCTAGAATTTCTAACTCTGTTCACAGCTGAACTTTGACCAACCTCTCTTGCCTAGCACCTTACTCTTGCCTCCTGAATTTTGCCTCCTGGACTGGCTAAAATGGAATGGATGGAACCATTTTGTTTTGTCTACCTTACTGCTTCCATTTTGGGACAGGGACAAGCTTCCAGGAGGGTAGGTTTCTTATGTACTGGTCCATTGGGGTGAAGAGTCACAGGCTTCCTCCAGTGTCCAGGATCTGGGTGCCACACAGTTCACCCTCCTGTCCCTACTACCCAAGTGTCAACCCCAACCACATGTCTCTTAATCTAGAGCCAGAATTGGGCACTCTACATGTTGTTGAACTCCAGCATGGCTCGGGATGATGAGAGTTGTAAAGGAACTGAAATGGAGGGCACAGGTTCTCCAGTGGAGTACCCTCTACATTGGATCAAGGACACCCGAGCAGCTTGTTTCATAAAAGCCTTGGTGCTCTTTGGATTATCTCCAAAATGCCTGGTCTTCATCCATTCCCTGAACCTCTCCCATGATATAGGGCAATGCCTTCACCTTGATGCCTGTGTGCAACCTCCAGTTTCTCCCAGCATCAAATACCACTGATCCGTACATAGTCCAAGGTGACCTTGGCCATGACTTTCCCATCTCTCTGGTGAATATGTTTTCCCCCTGTTCTATTAATAGTTTTTACCCCCTTAAATTATTGATCTGTATTTACAGCCAGAGCAAGGCACCAGGCGAATGCAGTGCTTTGTCTGGGAATAAATCTATTTTGACACAGGAAATACTTGAGGCTGAAGTGGTGGGGGCAGAAAGGTGCAGCTCAGGAAACCAGGTGCTCAAGCTGAGCTGTGAGAGGAAGTTTAAGAAACACCTGGGCTGAAAGTGGGCAGGGTGTGTGCTGGGACTCAGCAGTATCCTGTGCAAGTCTGAGGAGAAACCTATCTCAGGATCATCCTGGGTCTTTTGGAGTTTGGAGGTGGGAGGAATCCTGAAAAAATATTCCTTCTTTTTTCTCCTGATTCAGAATAACTAACTTCCCCACCAGCCTCTTCAAACTTGGGGTTTCAGATGTTGTTGAACTACAAACTTCATCATCTCTAATTATGCCCATGATGGTTAGGGGAAATGGGACTTATATTCCAACAAGATCTGGGGCCACATGTGAATAACCTAATATGTGGGCAGGGAACTATTTGCCCTCTAGAGGTTGATTAACTCCTACTCCCATCCTGCTTCACTGCTGGCCAGGTGTGTTGGGGTTGGGGCTAATGGGAAATTCAGTAACATCTAAAATCTGAAGAGTCAGAGTTTCCCCAGATTCACCCTAGTACCTGTGCTTACAACTCCTCTGGTCAGGACCTAGCAGATATCCTACAGATTGAGTCTCTTTTATACGAAATGCTTGGGGCCAGAAGTGTTTTGAATTTTGGATTTTAGGAGAGGGATGGAATGCCTGCATATACAGTGGACCCTTGTTATACGCTGGGGGTTGGTTCCAGTGAATAACAAAATCCATGTATGCTCAAGTCCCATTAAATGCAATGGCATAGCAAAATGGTGTCCCTTATATAAAATGGAAAAATCAAGATTTGATACTTTAAATTTATACTTTTTTTGAATATTTTCAAGCCGTGGATGCTTGAGTCCGTGTATAAAAAATCCATGTATAAAGAGGGCCAACAGTACATAATGCAATACCTTGGAGATGGGATCCAGATTTAAATGTAAACTTCATTTATGTTTTGTATACATTTTATATACATAGCCTGAAGGCAATTTTATACACAATGTTTTTAACACCTTTGTGCATGAAACAAAGTTTTATATACTGAACCATTTCAGAATTCCTTATAAACTTCTTTTGTTGACCTTTAAAGCCCTACATGGATTGCCCCCCACTCCATTTGTTGGTGCTTGTTTCTGCTCACCTTTTACGATCTAGTTATCTAGTACTGCTGACTCAACTGAAGATTTCCACCTCCCCTGCTCAGATCTGCCTCTTCTCATGTGCTGCCCCCTATTCCTCAAACCTCCTTCCCTTCATGAGTACAGACCATCACTTCTTTAACCAGCTTTAAGGCTGAATTGACAACAATTCTGTTCGGAGAAGCATTCCAAGTGACAACATGATTGTTAGCTTACTGTATTTTATGGGTTCTGTGATATGTTTTTATTCTGTAGAATTATTTTTAATACATGTATTAATTTTATAACTGTTTGTTGCTAGTATGTACGCCTCTGGCAGGTTTTTATTTCTAATTAATTCTTTACTATATACTTCACTGTGTAAATTTACAGAGCTTTCTAAATAAACATTAATAATAATCAGAAAGCAAAAGTGTCGCTATCTCAGCCACCCATGTGGACAATTTTGGATGTTGGAGTATTTTGGATTTTGGGATTCTGAATAAGGGAGTCTCGATCTGTATTTTCTGGTGGACTACAGCTCACATTATTCCTAACCATTGACCATGCTATCTGGAATCCAGCACATCTGGAAAGCAGGCGGTTAGGGAAGGCTGTCTCTGTGATTAGATTTCATTAGCGGTAAGAAATCAGTTTTTAACTAGAAGCAAGTAGTATGATCCAGGCTTGCATGTGTCAAGTCCCAGTAGTAGCAGTTCAAAGGAAACGGTAGCAGGTAACCTGGTTTGAGCCGAGTGAGATTCCTTTAAGGCATTAGCCAAAGAACTAGGAACAGGTAACATGACCCAGATGTGGAAAACACCAAGTTTTAGAGGTCAGTACCAATGGCATGCCAGCATGGCTCTTATGCCTTGCAAGTGAGCATCCTTAAAGCACTGTGGCCGCTGTGGCAACAGAATGCTGGACTATATAGGCTTCATCTGCTCTTCCTTCCTGTGGACTAGCGGTTGGAACCCAGGTTCCAAAAGGCAGAAGTACAATGGAAAGGAAGAGGCAATTAGCCTCCTTGGTGAGTTACTCACAGACTGAAGAATGACATCTGGGATAGGGTTTGGTGGTCAGGTATTGGCCTATATACAGTAAATTGATTTTCAGAGGAGGAAGGCTATTCTTTCCTTCCTGGATGTCCAAGAACAAGGACCTCTGGGTGCACCCCCTCAACCAGGGGCAGAACACTAATATAGTTAAAAGATCTAAAACTTTTCATTTACTATTTCAGTCCTGTTTCTTTACCCATAAGTGGCCATTAGTCTTTACCCCATGCTCCCAGTGCTTGGGATAGTTACACGTTTTGTACTACAACTCCCAGAATCCCCAAGCAAGCATGGCTACATTGGCTGGAGGGTTCTGGGAGCAACAGTCCAAACAAGTAACTTTACCAACTTCTGGGAATTCTTAATTTATATTGTGCTTCCCCCACAATTCCAATGTATGATTCCTCTCAAATTCATGCACCCATCATCAGCCATAAATTCAGCATGAAGCTGCCAACTGAACAGATGGAGAATTTGCCTTAGAAATTAGATTTCCTGAGTTTTTGTTTGTTTGTTTGTTTGTTTGTTTGTTTTGGGGGGGTTGCACATATATCTCAATGCACTTTTCCATTAGTTACCACCACTGGTCTCACTGTATTGATGGGCTAGCTATCTGCAGATTTTAGAGTGCATGAATTGCATCTTGAACTGGAGACTGAAACTAGTTAGCCTCCACAGTCTCATACTCTCCCTTGCTATCCTGCTGGGATCCATCATCCTTCTCCTACTCCATCGCCTCAGCCACTGCTGCCACTACAACCACCACCATCAGAAAAGGCCCAGCTTCCTCAGCTGGCCCCAGGGATGCTGCTATCTCAGTAGCTCAGACACAGCCTGGGCTCCGTATCCAGCTGCCTCCGGGAACATCTGTGTCGGGTTCACACTGGTGAATTATTTAAAGCTTTCTCTGGTGCGGCGTAAAGATAATAAAGCCGGAAATGAAAGAATCAATAGCAAGAGCTGAAGCAGGGATGGGGACCGCTTCCCTAGTGGCTTCTGGCACAGGTAGAGGCAGATTTGGAAAGAGAATGGGGAATGGATGATTGGACTGGTACAATCTCCTGTCTGGGGACAGCAAGATTCTCTCCCATCCTCATCTCTGCCTCTTCTCTTGCACAAAAAACATGGTCAAATGAGGAGAAACTTCTTCTTTTTACTCTTCTTCCAAACTGCTACTAGCACAGATTGATAAAACAGCTCAAGAGCAGGAGGGGAAGGTTGAAAGCACCCTCACTGCTATCTCCCTCTTTCCTTTCTCCAGCTTATCCTCCCGATATGAACTCTGATGGGTGGTTGGGTGGAGGGAGATTCTGTAGGTTTTCTCTGTTTTTTAGGGAGAAACTGCCTGTGGCAGGCATATATTGTCAAGCACTTTTGACAACACCAACTCCATTTCCTTTCCACTCACTGAAACAGTTTGTGTGGCTAGGTATTTTTTCTCCAAAAGTTTTAGTATGAGTCTAGGTAAGAAGTATAAATATAAATATAACTATGCTACTTTTTTTTTTTAAAGAAAGGATTGTTTGGAAAATTGGATTCGGTGGTAAAAAGAAGTATGGCATAAGAACAAGCAAAACTGACAGCTGAGTCCGCATACATTTTATTATGTATGTATATAATGTAAGGCCTAAAACTGGAATCACACCACAGCTGAACAAGGTGTGCAAGCTGAAACCATGGGTTTTTCAAAAACAAGTCATTCCAGACTGATCTGATCTCTTTTTTTGATAGAGTTACAGGCTTGATAGGTGGAGGGAATGCTGTAGATGTAGCATATCTTGATTTCAGTAGGGCTTTTGACAAAGTTCCCCATGGTATTCTTGCAACGAAGCTAATAGAATGTGGCCTAGACAGTGTTACTGTTAGGCAGATTTGTAATGACTGACTGACTGAACCCAAAGGGTGCTCACCAATGGCTTCCCTTCATCTTGGAAAGAGGTAACTAGTGGAGTGCCACAGGGATCTGTACTGGGTCTTGTATTATTCAACATCTTTATCAATGACTTGGATAAAGAAATAGAAAGCGTGCTGATTAAATTTGCAGATGATACCAAAGTGGGAGGGGTTATTAATTATCCAGAGGACAAGATTAAAATTCAAAATCACCTTGACAGATTAGAGGGCTGGGCTAAAGCTAACAAGATGAATTTCAACAGGGAGAAATGCACTTGTAAGGGACTACAGAAAAAATGAAATGTGCAAATATAGAATGGGAGACACTGGCTAGACAATAGTTCATGTGAAAGAGATCTAGGAGTCTTAGTAGACCACAAACAGAACATGAGTCAGCACTGTGATGTGGCAGCCAAGAAAGCCAATGCAATTCTTGGTTGCATCAACAGGAGTATAGTGTCTAGATCAAGGGAAGTAATAGTACCCCTGTATTCTGCTTTGGTCAGGCCTCAACTGGAATACTCTGTCCAGTTCTGGGCACCTCAATTCAAGAAGGATGTAGACAAACTGGAGTGTGTCTAGCGGAGGCCAAACAAAATGGATAAAGGTCTGGAAGCTATGACCTATGAGGAGCAGCTTAGTGAGCAGGGCATTGTCAGCGCAACTGCTGGGGTCCAACAACCACTATCAGCAACTCAAACGAGTCCTGGGGTTAAAT